>NC_064640.1:490524488-490827518 GCF_023864345.2 Schistocerca serialis cubense | reverse complement strand
CGTATGCTATGAGGATTCTGGCCCGATTTGGCCTTAATTTGACGTTCAAGATCATCGCGTGATCACAAAGGTCATACACATCCTATTATATGCACTCATGATATCAATGGCCTTGACAGATGTATCCATGACATCATCAATGACCTTGAACATTTGACATCAGCAAGATGATGGATGCCAGGAAATTTAAAAATATTAGAGATAATAGATGTCAGTAAATTTAAAAAGATAAAGATGCCAGATGACGGGAACTATAAAAATTAAACATGGTGGATAATACTTTTTGACGAATCATAGTAAAAGCAAGATTGCAGTGACGGGAAAGCATTTATAGCCAGCGACAGCGCAGTATTTCTAATTTTATATTCGTTTATGGTAGACTGTTTCCACATCAAATAAATTACGTAAGCTCCTCCATCTGCGTTGGTATCATGTTAAAAAAAGAATTGTTGCCAATACTACAGCATTTCCAAAAAAATATGTATAATGATCTTCACATTAGTTGTGTAAATTGGTGCACACACACATGTTTATGTAAAATACGATTGCCTCATAAATAAATTTCGCTACTTTTATGCTTTATTCGTTTTCATACTGAATATTTGTGTCGGATTTCATCTCTCTCTCTCTCTCTGTTTTCGTACTCCACTATTGTTCTTGTTCAAAATATTTTACTACATCATCATCAGTATATTTCACGTCTCCCTGTTAATGTCCAACACTGTTCTGCCTAATCATCAACAAGTTTCATTCCTGTCTTTGTAATATATTGTAAATGGATGAGAAAGCAAGAAAAGCAGAAAAATTCTAACTATAAAATTTATTGCAAAGAAGATTGCTTTATAAAGAAAGTTAGATACACACGGGTTAACTGTGCACATTTACATGTGACAAGGGATATTCAGAGTGTAAATTGCACAACGTTTTTTTACACTTCATGTTCGTTTACATTTTTTCACACATTCAATGCGTTTTCTTTAAATTTTTCACATTCCTATGTAAAGGAATGAACTGTAGCAGAGAGCCAAGAACAGTGCACTAGGAAACGGGCATTGGCCATCACCGGTCGTCGCCCTTCATGTTCCGCACTTGCCAGCAGTAGAAGTCATCACTCCCGTGTCTTCAGACTTCTGACAATGCCAGTGTCCAGCCTTCAGGAAGCCACTGCAGTTTGACTTACTTCTGCATGACATCAGCTGCTTTGGTGATTTCATCTGTTCCAGAACATTTACACACACACACACACACACACACACACACACACACACACACACTCGGATACTTCAACAAAGTGAGCTGGGAGCAGCCAAAATCATCAAACAGTTGAGCAGCAATGTGACGTCCAGCCTGAGTTGTTCAATGCCGTATCCGTGATGCAGCCGTTTCCACAGTCACCAGCCTTCGAAGCACTGTTAGCTGCTTGAACACTCGTGTGAACAGGCAGCTCAACACATCATAACCTTCATGGGACTACAGAGGTGGCGATCCAGCCATTGTATGGTTATGTCTTCGATTCTCAGCTCACAAACAGCTAGCTGAAAATCAAAATCATAATCCCACGTTGGAATCAGCAACGATTCCTAAAGGGAAAGCAGCATATTTATGACCATAAAGAAAAAAGGGTTTTGTCTATATTTAACGAAAACAAATCATCCTTAAACAGTCTACTACTAAGAGCACTTACTAATGTTGACTTAGAATATTTGCTAAGGAACCGGAAATACCACATTTCCCACGTGTGTCTATTAGACTTTACGCAAAATGCCTAAAAGATATGAAAGTGTGATTGTTTACCTCCAGGGTGGACCTGATTCACATTGTGTGTCTTACAAGAAGAAGGGTAACGTTGGCTATTATTTTAATAGCTTCGGCAACCTACCACCTTCTCGGGAAACTGTCAGGTATTTAAAAAACTATACAATAATGTATAACTACAACTAATTTCAATCGCAAAAAGTCAGAGGTGTGCTCACCTTTGTTTGAAGTTTCTGAAATCTAGATAAATGAGCAAGTATTTTAGCACATACTGCATGGATTTCCTTACCTACAATTCTACTTTTATAATTAGATAAACAATGTGAAAATTCAGGACAGAGTTACTTTTATTGAACATAGAACTTACGAACTCCACGTCATTATTTACTCCTTCTTGAGCGAGATAAGAGTCATACATCATCATGAATGACTGTGAAGATGATGCGGAGAAAAAGAAAAAAATCAATGTAAAACTAAAGATCAGTTACAATAAAACACTCACAGGATGCGTGATGATGAGTAATGTTTATGTTGTTTTCGAGCAGAATAATTATATTAGGGTCTTTTTAGGTTTTGAGACAAATGTAATTTAAAAACAAAACCTTAAAGACAGCAGGATATCCAGTATATACTCAGAACGTTAATGTCCTATGCGTTGACTGTAATACTTCTGGGGGTTCATTCCACGATGTTGCTGCTACAGTCACATTACGTCAGTTGTGGCCTGCACTACTAGCTGGATATAAGAATGTACAATCATCAAATCCACCCAGTTGCATGCTCATCGTGGTAAGATTGAGTATATCAGTTACAGTTAAGTATATCAATTAGAAATCAAGGCGGAAATATTGTGGATTTTGATGGTGAAAAAATAACTGTTCAGTTACATCTAATGGTAAAAAGTTTCATTTGTCTCTTCCATGTTGAAATGACTGTTCTCGATGCACCTTTTCTCAGGAACTATTAACAGTAGAAGACTGAAGCTTTTTATACATACTATTTGCTAACAAGCTGACGTTTTTACGAATATAATTAAAATTACAATTTTGTAAAATGTTTTACAGTTGTCCCCTTTTTCCCTCAATTTTTTTTAAAATAGAAAAGATCAAATTCCTTTGCATAAGGTGTGATCGAAGAGGCCCCGTTTGAGGACGTTGCTGCAGTGTATATGCAACACAGCACGACTCAGATGCGGGTATATAAGCACCGACATGTAGCATTCGTGTCCTTCCAACACGTGTGCGTAAATGCGGCAACGTGAATTATGGCGACATTATTACCAAATGCGTCCAAATAGTACCAACGCGCTGTTATTTTTTTCTTGGCTGCTGAACGATAACCAATAGTAGAAATCCATCGAAGAATGAAGAATGTCTATGGGGCAGCATGTCTGTCGAGAACCTCCGTTGCGGAATGCTGCTCCAAGTTCCGTGCTACTTCATGATAACGAACGTCTGTATATCACAAATGGCGCAACCACAAGATACGCCAACGCAAGTGAAAGACAAAAACGACCATACCCATGCGATTACCACTCCTCCAGTGCGTTAAAAAAGCCTTGAAAGGTCGACAGTTCTTGAAGAATGAGGATGTGCAGCGGGCAGTTTTGCACTTCTTCGCGCAGCAGAAGATGTTGTTTTTCGTATTTCAGCCTGGTGCAGCACCGGTATGATTGCCTCAGTGGTCACGCCGATTTTACCTGATTAGCATACCGATGGATTGTCCGGCCTTCAAACGGAAACTTTTTGATAGCCCCTTATAATATAGCTGGAAAGCTAAGACAATAACACTTCATGCAGGTGTAAATAGACAATTGACTGTTAGAATTTCATTGCTGCAGTTGCTCTAGTATAAATGTTTTCAGAAAAAGTTACACTAGATTAAAAACAAGTTACGCGAAACTGAATTTAACTTTTATTGTACTTACGCTATCTTTAATATCTTCTTACTATAGATTCATCATTTAAATTCACAGCTCCTTTCACTGCATCTGTTTCAGATTCGCCTGTCATTGATGATTTGTAACCAGCCTACAGTAAAGCTTTCCATTTCTGAAATTTTGTAGGAGGGCTCGGTAGATTCATAATAGTACATAAACTTTTCCTTACTGTTAAACCCATTCCAACAGGACGCATGCCGCAAAAAAACCTGTCATTAGTTTCGTTATACTCATTACTTTCCTTCTTTCACCCAGTCATTCTCTGAAAACTTTGGAGATCTCTCTTGGAATTTCTTTGCTCAGAAAAAAACATACGTGTTACGTTATTACTATAGGAAAAAACTGAAAGCAAAATAACAAATGATGTAGTCAATATCTAAAATCTCAAACCAACAAAGAAACCTGTCCCTAGGCTTATTAATTCAAAGAAGATGAGTTACAGAGAACTTGGGTTCGCAAAGTATTAGGGGAAGATTATTTTAAAATATCGCCCTGAACTTTTACTGATTCGCAGCAGACAAGACACCAGTTGTATTATCTCAGAAAATGCAGAGAACAAGTCGAAAACTGTGCCCGTAAAAATGTACTGAAGAATGCCAGAAATACGAGTGTCCTGAAAAGAGCTGGTATCATTATGGAACATCTTAAAAATAACCTATTATTCCGTCATTGGGATTTAATTGAATGTTTTCCGCCAGAAATTGGTACATATACATGGCAAGTTAAATTCAATACAGCACTACAAACAGCAAGATACATAAGTTTAGATTTTCAGTCAAACATTAATTTGATTTTAGATGATTAGAGCATAGTCAGTGTAATACACGTAACAGAGTTGAAGATGTATCTGAATTTGTCCGAATGTCCTGAATAGAACTATTCAGTTGAATTTTAGCATAAAGAATACTGCACAAGCCAATGAAGTGTAATGCCATTTTCAGTCTCTGTATTACGGAGAGAGGAGACTAAGGAATAATCCGCTCAAGACTCGTTCAAAGATCCATAAATGCCCTGTACATTTTATCAATTGTTCACGTCAACATAAAGTAACACAGAAATTGTCTGTCATTGATAAGACTATTGAAATGCCCACAAAATCATCGATCCTAAAAAATATAGTAGCATACTGCCTGGTCATTCACACTTGCGTTATAGAAATGACACCTCCAGCCAACTGGGTGAAAAGCATACCCATATATGAGAGATTTAATGCTGTACATAGGAAAGGAGTCTCGCAAATCCTCAACCAAAACTGATATTACGATCATGTGATCAGGTGTGACCGTCTTGGGTCATTAGAGTATATAACAAGCCTTGATAGTCACAACTGATCAGTAATACGCCACTCACCAGCCTGAAGAAAAAAATTCTCTTATGCTTAGCGAGAGAGGTTTCTTTTGGTAGCCTGAGATCGTCTATTATTGCCGTGTTTTCTTTTCCAGAAACCTCTTAGATTCCTGTGGAGTACGCTGATGACGTATTTGTCGATTGCAGACGCACCTGGAAGCTGCATGTATGTTACAACTCAGTTTGCAGCTGTGTGCACGTTTCAGGAGGATACCTCTTATGCAGGGTACGTTAAATCTTCTCTCATGCGTAGAATTACTAGCATTAGCTTGCTCATTGCCAATGGCCTTACCTCAGTGGTAACACCAGTTCCCGTCATCACCGAAATTAGGAGCTGTCACGTTTGGCTAGCACTTGGATGAATGACCGTTCGAATCTGCCGAACGCTGTTCGCAAGCGTGGTGTACTCAGCCCTTGTGAGGCTAATTGAGGAGCTACTTGATTGAGAAGTAGCGGCTGCGGTCTCTTAAACTGACAACGGCTGCAAGTACGGTGTGCCCCTCCATATGCCACAGCGGTTGGTCAGTACCGTTGCGCCTTAAAGACCTGTTCACACTTGGTTTCATTAGATTTATCATTGCTGTTCTCTTTCCAAAACCATGTAGGATGTTCTCTCTGATTGTCAACCGTTCCATATTACATGCAACTGATTTGTTCTGACGGAACTTGCATTTCGGATAGTGGTGGTGCTCGAAGAAGTGAGCCGTGCGGGATTAGCCGAGCGGTCTCAGGCGCTGCAGTCGTGAACTATGCGGCTGGTCCTGGCGGAGGTTCGAGTCCTCCCTCGGGCATGGGTGTGTGTGTTTGTCCTTAGGATAATTTAGGTTAAGTAGTGTGTAAGCTTAGGGACTGATGACCTTAGCAGTTAAGTCCCATAACATTTCACACACATTTGAACAATAGAAAAAGTGAGGTTGTTTCTGGTGGTTTCATTCTACACTAAACAACGCCCTAAAATGAAGTGGTTATAACTTCTGCAAAATGACTTGATGGAAAATCATAACCATCGCTGCATGAGCTCAGCTGATGCCATTGGGGACGGCCCTGAGTGGTATATGCTCGGTTATTTCACCAGATTAGTGTTTCATTGAGAAGGGTTTGGGCAAATTGAAATGGACTAAAACTCCTCCTTACCACAATATGATGTGCATAATACTGAGGACAAGGGCTGCCCTCACTTCCTGCACTTCGATTGAAAATTGATGTCGACAAATACGAATCAGTGACTGCTGTGCTAAATGTGAAGTTGCTGCAATCAAGGTGGTATACCGAGCAGCATACATATCACACGCCCGTTGGGCATTTTGATCACAATAGCCATACATCAACATGGTATTGACCTTTTCCGCAATTGGTAAATGGTCCATTTTAACACGGGTAATGTATCACGAAGCAAATACCGTCCGCACTGGCTGACTGTTACGTGATACCACGTACTTATACGTTTGTGACTATTACAGCGCCATCTATCACAAAGCGAAAAAAGTGTTCAAATTAAAAGATTCATATTTCTTTACGTTCTACACGAATATGTAATAAAAATGGGGGTTCCTATTTTAAAAAAACGTAGTTGATATCCGTTTGACCTATGGCAGCGCCATCTATCGGGCCAACCATGGCGCCGGCTGGTTTCCCCCTTCAAGCTAGACGAGTTTCGTTCTCTGTAGTTTTTTCGTTTGATGCTTATTCCGTATTTGGCCCGGTCACGATCAATGGAGCCGACCTGTGTGGCCGATCGGTTCTAGGCGCTACAGTCTGGAACCGCGCGATCGTTACGGTCGCAGGTTCCAATCCTGCCTCGGGCATGGATGTGTGTGATGTCCTTAGGTTAGTTAGGTTTAAGTAGTTCTAAGTTCTAGGGGACTGATGACCTCAGAAGTTAAGTCCTATAGTGCTCAGAGCCATTTTGTGGCCACCTGTTAAAAGGCTAAAAAAGACCTTTTGCTTTGTGGGCGTGCAGGAAGAGAGTAATTGAGGTTTTGGAAGTGATGTAAGGCCATCCGACACCAGTGCTGTGGCCAGCAGCACTAGGTTTCACGACTGAGGAGCCATGGCGCGAACAGCTCGATCGAGATGACCCCACAGGTGCTCGATTTGGTTTAAATCCAGGCGGTTTGGTGGTCAGGGGAGCACTGTAAACTGAACCTGGTGCTCTTAGAACCGCATACACACACCGCAAGATATCATGTTGCATTCTCTTGTTTCTAGATGCCACTGTGCTGATGAAAAACAAACTGCATGTAGGAGTAAACAATGAACCCAAGGATAGATCAATACTTGTGTTGATCCTTCGTGCCTTCCAGAATGACTAGCTCACCCATGTAATGCCACGAAATATTCCCCAGACCATAATGCCCCCTCCTGCTTGCAGGGTGTTTGATTTCAGACGTTTCACGTCTTACAAGCCAACTGACATCTTCCAGTGAAGCATAAAACGTTAGCCATCTGAAAGCGTCACCCGTCGACACTCAGTGAACTTCTAATTGCGGTACTGGCCTGTGCATTCCAACCTTCATGGCCGATGATCAGCAGTCAGCATGGATACATGAAGCAAGCGCCTGCTGCAGAGTCCCATACACTGCAACATTCGCTGAACGGTCGTTGTGGATTCACTATTGGTAGCCCCTTGGTTCATCTGCGTCGTCAGTTGCTCAGAAGTTTCACGTCTGTTTGCCTGTACACATCTCCAGAGCCATTGCTCATCCCTGTCATCTGTGACCTGTGGTGTACGACTGTTGCCTCCGCTCTTGGTTTGAATAGTACCATTTTTCCAGGCACAGTATACTTTAATAAAGGCGGTACACGGACAGTTTACAAACTGAGCCATTTTGGAAATGCTTCCATCCTTTCCCTTTTGGACGCAAGATAAATTTCTCCATTTCTGCATTACGGTAATAGCACTGTTTTCTGCTTCCCCAAATATGTTTACACATCCTCCATTGCTAGTGTTTCCACCTGTTGTCTGTGAGTGCTTATTGCACATTGATGGCGAACGTAGGCGGTGGTCACATTAACATGTCTGGACCGTATAAATTTACCACCACCCGCCATGCCATCTTTCGATTTGAAATTTCCCGATATCCGCCATCTTTAATTTCTTGAAAACTTTTCCCCATGAGCCATCTTTAATTTTTAAATTTCCTGCCTTCTGCCACCTTTGATTTCGAAATTTCTCGCCATCCTCAAAATATGCATTCGGGTCATTGATAATATCATGCATTCAAGGTCATTGATGACATCATGTGTGCACGTGACGGCCACATGAATGAACCCATGATCACGTGATGACCTTGAAGGTGAAATGAAGTTCAAATTGGGCCATAAATTCTCAACCATGGAGTTGTTGTTCACATCGATATTACTTTGTCACTATCGAAAATTTTGAATGACTTCGTAGATGATAACGTACTATTTATTGCAAGACAATTATTTCCTCACAAACATCTATGAAGCTTCGCTGAAAAGTAATGCCTCCGAATCTTCTATATTAAAACTCTTAAAACTTTTTAAATAAGACAAGTTATTAACGTTCTATATCTTCATTCTTTGTGTCTACACTGTTGCAGACCTCTGTCGCTAGAGTGCACCGAATTGTAGAGTGCAAACTTGCAGTGTCTAACGCAACTATGTAGATGAGTGAGAAACAGCGATCTGTAACCGAGTTTCTAATTCGAAGAGTTCGTCCACTCATGGAACACCCTCTCCTTCTGCATGACAATGCCAGACCCCACGTGAGCGCTATGATATCTACGCCAATCCGTTGCCTTGGGTTCACTACCATCGATCGTTCTCCATACAGCTCCCACTCGGTTCCGTTCGATTTTCATACGTTTCCAAAACTTAAAGAACACCTTAGAGAACATCACTTGGATAGTGAGGTGAGGTGAGGTGAGGTTACGGCTCCGTCAACAAAATTAAACATTCTACAGTGACGGTATCAACAAAGTCGCCTCTCGTTCGGGGAAACTTTTTCGTCACCAGAGTGACAATGTTGAGAAATAAATGTGTAGACATGAAGAAAAAGACGTAGAATGTTGATACCGTTTGTTTTATTTAAAAATCATTAAGAGTTTTCGCATACAAAATTCGTAGGCATTGCTTTCAGCACGCCCTCGTGCTTTCACTTCACTGTAGTAAATTAAGGGCCCAGATATATCTACTAAGTTTTCGTGTAAGAGATTGATAGACCCTAGCGAGACCAGTTGAAAGTATTGTGTCTTCATTACCTGAAAAGTAGAAATATTTACATAAATCATGGGAGTAACAGTATCCGTATCAAAATTACCTATTTGCCAACATACTGCGTATTAAGTCTTCAGAAATCGTGTTCGTGAAAGATCTATCAATGTTTCATATACACGCAGGACCAGTTACGCAGCTGGTTTCTGGCAATGTTTTAGACTCCTTGATAACGGCTGTTGGTAACTGGGCAAAGTAATTTTCGCAGTGAAAATCGTGCCCGTCGTGATTGACTTGCCGACCTCTCGGCTGCTTCTCTCACGCAGATTTTGAAGATGTGTTGGGAAACGATAAATCAGTTTCACATCAGCGATCATGTCATACAACAAAACGCAAATTATACGTTTCGTCGAAAAAAGCGTACTTTTCGTTATTTATAAAACTTCGTGAGTAACCAACCTGGACCCCTCTTGTATTGGACATCTTCTGGGGGAACTAACCTATCTCAGGAAACGCCATATATCTGACGGCTTGGGAGTGGCAAAACAGCATCTGTATTCCTTGTCATATGCTTGTTAGCATCTTACTAGAGCCTGGGCTTGATTTGTGTGTACTCGTTCTGTCATATGAGTACTACTTCTGTGGCTGTATGACCTTCCTTTCGCCACAACGCCATCGCTCCGAAGATGGGAAATGATTCCTGAACAAAAACTATTTATGAATCACGTAACCTCTGCTCAGTGCGTATTCATCAAAAAATGTTCAAATGTGTGTGAAATCATATGAGACTTAACTGCTAAGGTCATCAGTCCCTAAGCGTACACACTACTTAACCTAAATTATCCTAAGGACAAACACACACACCCATGCCCGAGGGAGGACTCGAACCTCCGCCGGGACCAGCCGCACAGTCCATGACTGAAGCGCTCGAGACCGCTCGGCTAATCCCGCGCGGCAGTGCGTATTTTTATTTTAAATCTTTGTATATAGTGTATCTGAGGCAAAAGTACGGAATTGTCCCAATACATGTCTGAAATAGAGAGCAAAACTGCTTAAAAACTACTGCTAGAGGGGCGGTGGAACAGACCGCCATCATTCCAAGGAATAGCACCCAAAAGAAATTATACTCGTTGTGTTATACAGTTACTTTATTTCCTAGTATGCTTGTTAATAATAAACCGAGGGAGGTGAGTCCATGTGCCAAAGGTAGATAGCGGAGCTATGAGGGTGTTTTGTAGAGGCAGCGTCTCAGTATTAAGAAAGTCTAATACATCATTCTGGAACATTGGATGATTTGCTACTGAGCACTACAGGAAGCCACAGAGTAACTACAAACGCAACAAATACCAGGTCGACAGTCGTAGAATATGAAACATTGTCCACGAAGAAAACTATTAAACCCCATCCCACTGATCAAACGGATTATAAAATTATCTTTAATTTTTTGTAATAAACGGAAAACTCGTCGAAAAAAAGCGAGATGTAGAAAGATCCAAAATATCTGGTAAATGTGAAGGGTGCAACTACACAAACTGAAAACATAACTGAGCATGTATAAAAGGCCGATAATGAGATGGACAATACAAAGGCCCACAGTAAGGATAGTAGAGAGATGGAATGCAATTTCTGGAAGTGGTTAAGAGGGAAGGAAAACAATTATTGAACGGACAGCATGCGTGCGTCTAGACGAGGAAGACTTCTATATCTACATCCGTAATCAGTAAACCACTTTGAAGTCCATGACAGGGGGTACGTTCTATTATACCAGTTATTAGGGCTTTTTTCCTTCCATTCACATATGGAGTGTAGGAAGCATGATTGTTTAAATGCCTCTGCACGTCCTGTAATTAATCTGATCCTGTCTTCACGATCCCTACGGGAGCTAAATGTAGCGGCTGTAGTATATAGCTACAGTCGTCATTCAAAGCCGGTTCTTGAAACTTTGTAAGAAGGCTTTCTCGGGACAGTTTACGCCTGTCTTCAAGAGTCTGCCAGTCAACTTCTTTCAACATCTATGTGCCACTCTCCTGCACGTCAAAAACGCCTGTGATCATTCGTGGTGTCCTTCTCTGTATGGGTTCAAAATCACTTGAAAAGGAAAAAAACCCTCAAACTCAGAAAAGTTGAAAATGTGATGAATGCAGGGTGTGACAACATGGTAAAGCAGCGGAGTAAGATAACACTCAATAGTTGATACAGGAAGACTATGAAGATACACAGATCATGGGAGAACCTACGGATGGCAACAGGAATTACGAAGAGGATATGAACGGCAATGGACATGACAAGAGAAACGTAAGAAGTTTCCGGTCAGCTCAGCGGTATGTTTACAAAATGAGCGAAAACACAATGAGACAATTTGCACTGTAGGATAAGCATGTGTTAACCATAGAAATAAAATACATGGTTAGCCAGATTCATCTGAAAGGCTGTACCGTAAATTTTTCTCTCATGTAGGAGGTTGGTCATATTCAGCTCAGTGTCAACAACTTGTCTACGAACACAGAGGAACTACAGACCCTACTGCGTACTTAAGAGGAGTCAGAAGCCCCTTGATATGGAGCAACTGTACAGGCAATTAGTGTTGACACACGGCCGAATAGTATACGGTCATAGATTAAAATGGCGCATAGCCATGTGGTCACTGAGTTCCCGTAGCTTTTGCACACCATCAGCTCGCATCCGGCAAATGATTAACATAGGCCACATAAATGTGGTGCACAGCGCCAGCACGGAAAAGTGTTGTGGGAGGTGGATATATGCATACTATGTACACAGGAGCCGTATTCCAGTAATGGAGCATTAGCCCATTTGCCATTTACGGTACAGATCATAATATCAGGTCATCATCCAGTGATGATGATGATGTTTGTTTTGTAGGGCCCGTAACTGTGCGGTCATCAGCGCCCATATAAAGTCCCAATTTTTACACAGTCGAATTTTTAACTCACTAATATCCAGCAACTGTCACAAATGATGTTGATGATGATGATGACGATTAAGATAACACAAACACCCAGTCCACAGGCAGAGAAAATCCCCATCCCGGCCGGGAATCGAACCCGGGACCCCGTGATCCAGAGGCAGCAACGCTAGCGACTAGACCACGAGCTGAGGACATCCAGTGATCACTGTAGTGCCGGATAAAAATGTAACAGCGACAAACACGCAGTGAGAATAGAAATAATGACTGCATTAAAAAGACTTTATATAACTAATCAATCTTTTCAGTACACTCAAGAAGTGCAACCACAAAGAAGTTAAAAGCAGCATCAATACTGGGGCGATACAACTAACACATTATGACATTGCAGAGTAACAGATGAAAGAGGATCCTGACTTCAGGACGCCATACAAGAACTTAGTCTTTATGTCACGAATAGACCTCTCAACCTATCTCCTTTCCAAAATCGCACAGGTGCGGCAACATTGTAACTAAGAAGCATGTTCTAGTACACACTGTCTCTTCAATTTCTCGTGCAGCGGCCCGAACGCGTTACACGTCTGAATTGAAACCGTTGCAGAACGCAAATGGTACGTTTCCGGGCATGGGTCTCTGTTCAGAATATCATGTACTTATATCCTCTACATCTTCTAGAAGCTTGCAATGGGAATTTGCGAACTCCGTGTATTATCCACTATTTACAAATATGTTATTACATCAAATTTTATCTTTTTACTCTCTTGTTTTTTCAGGTTAGAAACAACTGCACGACCGCTACGGTCGCAGGTTCGAATCCTGCCTCGGGCATGGATGTGTGTGATGTCCTTAGGTTAGTTAGGTTTAAGTAGTTCTAAGTTCTAGGGGACTTATGACCACAGCAGTTGAGTCCCATAGTGCTCAGAGCCATTTGAACCATTTTTTTTTTTTGAAACAACTTTTGCAGCACAAGAGGTGAATTACCACCTAATGTCACTAACGATTTTTTTTAGTTGTAAATCTATGTAGATAGTCCTGGGGACATATTTAGTCAGTAGGCATACTCGAAATGGCCGATGTTCGGCGTTTTTCGACTACATTGATTTCAGCCCTTCACTTTCACTTTACACTGTCTTGAATGTGTGTGTTTGCAGTTTTTAGGGTTGCCATTTGTCGTTGTTTTTTTATTCTTTGCCTTTCGCTTGTGTTGTGGTATCTATGTGTAGTTCGATATTTGTTCATTTGTTGTTTGTACGTGTGTTTACAATCAGCAATAGATGAATCAGACAAATACCAAGGAGCAAGAATGCCAAGAACACATATAAGAGTAAGCGGGAATGACAGGTAAAAATTTCTAAACTAAGTGTAAAGAACATGTAAAGAGGAGGAAGCCAATGGTAAGGCCTTAAATCTGTTAGAACAACTGGAGATAAAGATCCACAAAATCAAAAAACCAGAGTCTATATGAAATTAACAAACAGATTTCGCAAGCCACAGTTATTTCAGTAATTTTAAAGACCAACTCCAAACATATTTCCTGCATTTGTCAATTGTTTAATAATTATATTTTTAGCACTACGAATAAATTCATCTTTGATAACCCATGTTCAAAAACATCTGTGAAGTGTTAACAAACATGCGTATTCAAATGTGACTCTTGAATGAAGTGATATGTACGAAAACGATGGAGAAAAGAATGTGTGCTTTTGCTAAAACGTTAAAAACGTTTTTCTTGGATTTGGTAAGTTTACAGTGTTCCTGTTTTCCACTATTTCGGAATAATTTTCCGCCTTTGACGTACAACATTCGTAACCTTAATCAAACTTTTTCAAGACAGGAATATGCAATTCATTTCATTCAAGAGAAAAAATTAAGCATGTATTAGTGACTGAAGGCGTTTTTCACTTCATATTCCAGTGTATGAAGACAACCTTCAACCTTCGCCGAACCTCTGAGAAACCATGCAACTGAACCATCTAACACGAAACAGGACATGAAAATTATTAGAGTGAATAATTACAGCAAAAAAACTCCTGACATTGCAGGAAAACTATCGTATACTGTCATTGCAATCAGCAAGAAAGTAATTAATGACGACGTCAATAAAAGCAGCAGGTCACCGATCATGTTAGCCAGTAAGCCAATAACGAACAGGGAAGACTAAAAAAGAACTTAAATATCAATTTAATCTCTCTCTCTCTCTCTCTCTTTCTCTCTCTCTCTCTCTCTCTCTCTCTCTTTCTTACACACACACACACACACACACACACAGACACACACACACACAAATACACACACACACACATAAATACAGTCCACTAACATGAAAAATAACACACTCACACGCATAGCAACGTGTTGTTGTTGTTGTTGTTGTGGTCTTCAGTCCTGAGACTGGTTTGATGCAGCTCTCCATGTTACTCTATTCTGTGCAAGCTTCTTCATCTCCCAGTACCTACTGCCGCCTACATCCTTCTGAATCTGCTTAGTGTATTCATCTCTTGGTCTCCATCTACGATTTTTACCCTCCACGCTGCCCTCCAATACTAAATTGGTGATCCCTCGATGTCTCAGAACATGTCCTACCAACCGATCCCTTCTTCTAGTCAAGTTATGCCACAAGCTCCTCTTCTCTCCAATTCTATTCAATACCACCTCATTAGTTATGTGATCTACCCATCTAATCTTCAGCATTCTCCTATAGCACCACATTTCGAAAGCTTCTATTCTCTTCTTGTCTAACCTATTTATGGTCCACGTTTCACTTCCATACATGGCTACACTCCATACAAATACTTTCAGAAACGACTTCCTGACATTTAAATCTATACTCGATGTTAACAAATTTCTCTTCTTCAGAAACGCTTTCTTTGCCATTGCCAGACTACATTTTATATCCTGTCTACTTCGACCATCATCAGTTATTTTGCTCCCCAAATAGCGAAACTCCTTTAATACTTTAAGCGTCTCATTTCCTAATCTAATTCCCTCAGCATCACCCGACTTAATTCAACTACATTCCATTATCTTCGTTTTGCTTTTTTATTTCTTCTCCATGGATTTTAATACCGACTCCGAACTTTTCTTTTGTTTCCTTTACTGCTTGCTCAATATACAGATTGAATAGCTTCGGGGAGAGGCTACAACCCTGTCTCACTCCCTTCCCAACCACTGCTTTCCTTTCATGTCCCTCGACTCTTATAACTGCCATCTGCTTTCTGTACAAATTGTAAATAGCGTTTCGTTCCCTGTATTTTGAAAGAGAGTATTCCAGTCAACATTGTCAAAAGCTTTCTCTAAGTCTACAAATGCTAGAAACGTAGGTTTGCCTTTCCATAATCTTTCTTCTAAGATAAGTCGTAGGGTCAGTATTGCCTCACGTGTCCTAACATTTCTACGGAATCCAAACTGATCTTCCCCGAGGTCGGCTTCTATCAGTTTTTCCATTCGTCTGTAAGGAATTCGCGTTAGTATTTTGCAGCTGTGACTTACTAAAGTGATAGTTCGGTAATTTTCACATCTGTCAACACCTGCTTTCTTTGGGATTGGGATTATTATATTCTTCTTGAAGTCTGAGGGTATTTCGCCTATCTCATACATCTTGCTCACCAGATGGTAAAGTTTTGTCAGGACTGGCTCTCCCAAGGCTGTCAGTAGTTCTAATGGAATGTTGTCTAATCCCGGGGCCTTGTTTCGACTCACGTCTTTCAGTGCTCTGTCAAACTCTTTACGCAATATCATATCTCCGATTTCATCTTCATCTACATCCTCTTCCATTTCCATAATATTGTCCTCAAGTACATCGCCCTTGTGTAGACCCTCTGTATACTCCTTCCACCTTTCTGCTTTCCCTTCTTTGCTTAGAACTGGGTTTCCATCAAAGCTCTTGATATTCATGCAAGCGGTTCTCCTTTCTCCGAAGGTCTCTTTAATGTTCCTGTATGCAGTATCTATCTTACATAGTGAGATAAGCCTCTACATCTTTACATTTGTCCTCTAGCTATCCCTACTTAGCCACTTTGCACTTCCTGTCGATATCATTTTTGAGATGTTTGTATTTCTTTTTGCCTGCTTCATTTACTGCATTTTTATATTTTCTCCTTTCATCAATTAAGTTCAACATTTCATGTGTTACCCAAGGGTTTCTACTAGCCCTCGTCTTTTTACCTATTTGATCCTCTGCTGCCTTCACTATTTCATCCCTCAAAGCTACCCATTCTTCTTCTACTGTATTTCTTTCCCCATTTCTGTCTATTGCTCTCTTATGCTCTCCCTGAAACTCTGTACAACCTCTGGTTCTTTCAATTTATCCAGGTCCACATCTCCTTAACTTCCCACCTTTTTGCAGTTTCTTCAGTTTTAATCTACAGTTCATAACCAATAGATTGTGGTCCGAGTTCACATCTGCCCCTGGAAATGTCTTACAATTTAAAACCTGGTTCCTAAATCTCTGTCTTACCATTATGTAATCTATCTGATGCCTTCTAGTATCTCCAGGATTCTTCCATGTATACAACCTCCTTTTATGATTCTTGAACCAAGTGTTAGCTATGATTAAGTTATGCTCTGTGCAAAATTCTACCAGACGGCTTCCTCTTTCATTTCTCTCCCTCAATCCATATTCACCCACTATGTTTCCTTCTCTCCCTTTTCCTACTCTCGAATTCCAGTCACCCATGACTATTAAATTTTCGTCTGCCTTCACGACCTGAATAATTTCTTTTATCTCATCATACATTTCATCAATTTCTGCGTCATCTGCAGAGATAGTTGGCATATAAATTTGTACTACTGTAGTAGGCGTGGGCTTCGTGTCTATCTTGGCCACAATAATGCGTTCACTATACTGTTTGTAGTAGCTTACCCGTACTCCTATTTTTTTATTCATTATTAAACCTACTCCTGCATTACCCCTATTTGATATTGTATTTATAACCCTGTATTCACCTGACCAAAAGTCTTGTTCCTCCTGCCACCGAACTTCACTAATTCCCACTATATCTAACTTTAACCTATCCATTTCCCTTTTTAAATTTTCTAACCTACCTGCCCGATTAAGGGATCTGACATTCCACGCTACGATCCGTAGAACGCCAATTTTCTTTCTCCTGATAACGACGTCCTCTTGAGTAGTCCCCGCCCGGAGATCCGAATGGGGGACTATTTTACCTCCGGAATATTTTACCCAAGAGGACGCCATCGTCATTTAATCATACAGTAAAGCTGCATGCCCTCGGGAAAAATTACGGTTGTAGTTTCCCCTTGCTTTCAGCCGTTCGCAGTACCAGAACAGCAAGGCCATTTTGGTTTGTGTTACAAGGCCAGATCAGTCAATCATCCAGACTGTTGCCCCTGAAACTACTGAAAAGGCTGCTGCCCCTATTCATGAACCACACGTTTGTCTGGCCTCTCATCAGATATCCCTCCGTTGTGGTTGCACCTACGGTACAGCTATCTCTATTGCTGAGGCACGCAAGCCTCCCCACGGTTCATGGGGGGTGGTGGGGGGGGGGGGGGGCATAGCAACATACACACACATAAACACACACACAAACACACAATAAGTTGACAAATATCAAACTACACTGACACGCCACAACACAAAGAAAAGACAAAGATTAGACACACGACAGTTGGCATCACTACACAGTCTACGCACACACATTCAATATACCCTGCAAACGGGAAGCGAAGTGTTGAAATAAATGTGGTTGAAAAGACGCCGAAAATCGGCCATCTGGAGTATGTAGACGGACTAATACACTGAGGAGCCAAAGAAACTGGTATAGCTGCCTAATATCGTGTAGGGCCCCCGCGAGCACGCAGAAGAGCCACAACACAACGTGGCATGGACTCAACTAATGTCTGAAGTAGTGCTGGAGGGAAATGACAACATGAATCCTGCAGCGCTGTCCATAAATCCGTGAGAGTATGAGGGGGTAGAGGTCTCTTCTTAACAGCACGTTGCAGGGCATCCCAGATAAACTCAATAATGTTCATGTTTGCGGAGTTTGGTGGCCAGCGGAAATGTTCAAACTCAGAAGAGTGTTCCTGGAGCCGCTCTTCGGCAATTATGGACGTGTGGGTGTCACATTGTGCTTCTGGAATTCCGCAAATCCGTTGGAATGCACAATGGACATGGATGGATGGAGGTGATCAGACAATATGCTTACGTACATGTCATCTAGCAGAGACGTATCTACACGTATGAGGGGCCCCATATCACTCTAACTGCATACGTCCCACACCATTACAGAGCCTCCACCAGCTTGAAGAGTCCCCTACTGACAACCATGGTCTACATCTACGTGATTACTCTGCTATTCACAATAAAGTGCCTGGGAGAGGGTTCAATGAACCACCTTCATGCTCTCTACCGTTCCACTCTCGAACGGCACGCGGGTAAAACGAGCACTTAAATTTTTCCGCGCGAGCCCTGATTTCTCTTATTTTATCGTGATGATCATTTCTCCCTATGTAGGTGGATGCCAACAGAATGTTTTCGCAATCGGAGGAGAAAACTGTTGATTGAAATTTAATGAGGAGATCCTTTCGCAACGAAAAACGCCTTTGTTTTAATGATTGCCACTCCAATTCACGTATCGTATCTGTGACATTATCTCCCCTATTTCGCGATAATACAAAACGAGCTGCCCTTCTTTGTACTTTTTCGATGTCATCCGTCAGTCCCACCTGATGCGGATCCCACACCGCACAGCAGTACTCCAGAATAGGGCGGACAAGCGTAATGTAAGCAGTCTCTTTGGTAGAGCTGTTGCACGTTCTAAGTGTTCTGCCAATGAATCGCAGTCTTTGTTTTGCTCTACCCACAATATTATATATGTGATCGTTTTAGGTTAGGTTATTTGTAATTGTAATCCCTAAGTATTTAGCTGAATTTACAGCCTTCAGATTTGTGTGACTTATCGCGTAATCGAAATTTAGCTGATTTCTTTTAGTACTCATGTGAATAACTTCGCACTTTTCTTTATTCAGGGTCAATCGCCACATTTCGCATCATACACAAATCTTATCTAAATCATTTTGCAAGTCGTTTTGATCATCTGATGACTTAACAAGACGATAAGATCTGCAAACAATCTAAGACGGCTACTCAGATTGTCTCCTATGTCGTTGATATAGATCAGGAACAATAAAGGGCCTATAACACTTCCTTGGGAACGCCGGATATTACTTCTGTTTTACTCGATGACTTTCCGTCTATTACTACGAACTGTGACCTTTCTGACAGGAAATCACGAATCCAGTCGCCCAACTGAGGCGATACTCCGTAGGCACGCAGTTTGATTAGAAGACGCTTGTGAGGAAAGGCGTCGAAAGCCTGCTAGAAATATTAAAATATGGAATCAATTTGACATCTCCTGTCGCTACCACTTATTACTTCATGAGTATAAAGAGTTAGTTGTGTTGCACAAGAACGATATTTTCTGAATCCGTGCTGACTATATGTCAATAAATCGTTTTCTTCGAGGTACTTCATATTGTTCGAATACAGTATATGTTCTAAAACCCTACTGCAAATCAACGTTAGTGATATAGGCCTGTAATTCAGCGGATTACTCCCACTTCCCTTTTTGGATATTGGTGTGGTGGTTCAAATGGCTCTGAGCACTATGGGACTCAACTGCTGAGGTCATTAGTCCCCTAGAACTTAGAACTACTTAAACCTAACTAACCTAAGGACATCACAAACATCCATGCCCGAGGCAGGATTCGAACCTGCGACCGTAGCGGTCTTGCGGTTCCAGACTGCAGCGCCTTTAACCGCACGGCCACTTCGGCCTGCTTATTGGTGTGACTTGAGCAATTTTTCAGTCTTTAGGTACGTATCTTTCTGTGAGCGAGTGGTTGTATATAATTGCTAAATATGGAGCTATTTTATCAGCATACTCTGAGAGGAACCTGACTGGTATATAATCTGGACCGGAGGGGTTGCCTTTATTAAGTGATTTAAGCTGCTTTCTATGTTCCTCATCTTGGCAGTTGTTCTTGATTGGAATTCAGGAATATTTACTTCGTCTTCTTTGGTGAAGGAGTTTCGGAAAACCGTGTTTAATAACTCTGCTTTAGTGGCACTGTCATCAGTGACTTCACCGTTGTTATCGCGCAGTGAAGGTGTTGATTGTGTCTTGCGCTGGTGTGCTTTATGTATGACCAGAATCTCTTTGGGTTTTCTGCCAGATTTCAAGACAGAATTTCTTTGTGGAAATTATTAAAAACATCTCGAATTGAAGTACGCGCCAAATTATTAAAAGCATCTCGAATTGAAGTACGCGCCATATTTCGAACTTCTGTAAAACTTTTCCAAGCTTGGGGATTTTGCGTTCTTTTAAATTTGGCATGCTTTTTTCGTTGCTTCTGCAACAACGATCTGACCCGTTTTGTGTACCATGGGGGATCAGTAGCATCACTTATTAATTTATGTGGTATATCTCTCTCAATTGCTGTTGATACAATCTGTTTGAAAACATTCCACAAATTTTCTACACTTACATGATCAGATCGGAAGGAGTGAAGACTGTCTCTTAAAAAGGCGTTAAGAGCATTTTTATCAGCTTTTTGAAATAGATATACTTTGCGTTTCTTTTTGATGGTTGTAGGTGTTACGGTATTCAGTCTAGCAGCAACTGCCTTGTGGTCGCTAATACCTGTATTCGTCACAACACTCACTATTTGTCCAGGATTATTTGTTGCTAAAAGGTCAAGTATGCTTTCGCAACCGTTTACGCTTCGAGTGGGCTCATGAACTAATTGTTCAAAATAATTTTCTGAGAAAGCATTCAGTACAATTTCGGATGATGTTTTATGTCTGCTGCCGGCTTTAAACGTATAATTTTTCCAGAATATCAAATGGTTCAAATGGCTCTGAGCACTATGGGACTAAACATATGTGGTCATCAGTCCCCTAGAATTTAGAACTACTTAAACCTAACTAACCTAAGGACAACACACACATCCATGCCCGAGGCAGGATTCGAGCCTGCGATCGTAGCAGTCGCGCGGTTCCGGACTGAAGCGCCTAGAACCGCTCGGCCACCGCGGCCGGCTCCAGCATATCGAGGGTAGATTGAAGTCACCACCGACTATAATTGTGTGAGCGGGGTACTTATTTGAAATGAGACTCAAGTTCACTTTGAACTATTCAGCAACTATGTCTTCTGAGTCGGGGGTCGGTAAAACGATCCGATAAATAGTTTAGTCCGATTGTCAGGTATAACCTCTACCCATACTATTTCACATGAACTATCTACTTCAATTTCACTACAGGGCAAACTACTTCTGACAGCAATAAATACTCCACCACCAACTGTATTTAATCTATCCTTTCTGAACACTGTTAAATTGTTTGAAAAAACTTCGGCTGAACTTATTTCCGGCTTTAGCCAGCTCTCTGTACCTACAACTATTCGAGCTTCAGTGATTTCTATTAGGGCTTGGAGCTCTGGTTCTTTCCCAACACAGTTACGACAATTTACAACTACAATACCAATCGTTTCTACAACTACCTTACTGTGTATTACCTGCCCACTTTCTGACGGACGCCCCTTCTTGGTTCCGTGAGACCCTCTAACCTAAAAAACCGGCCAGTCCCTTCCACACAGCCCCCGCTACCCGTGTAGCCGCCTCCTGTGTGTAGTGGACTCCTGACCTATTAAATGGAACCCAGAAACCTACCACCCGATGGCGCAAGTCAAGGAATCTGCAGCCTACCCGGTCACAGAACCGTAGAGCCTCTGATTTAGACCCTCCACTCGGCTCTGCACCAAAGGACCACAGTCGGTTCTATCGACGATGCTGCAGGTGGTGAGCTCCGCCTTAATCTCGGAAGCAAGACTGGTAGTCTTTACCATTTCCGATAGCCGCCCAAAACCAGACAAAATCTGCTCCGATCCAAAGCGACACACGTCATTGGTACCGACATGAGCTACCACCTGCAGTTGGTTGCATCCTGTACTTTTCATGGCATCCGGAAGCGCCTTATCCACATCCGGAATGACTCCCCCCGGAATGCACACAGAGTGCACACTGGCTTCCTTCCCCTCCTTGGCAGCCATGTTCCTAAGGGGCCCCATTACGCGCCTAACGTTGGAGCTCCCAACTACCAGAAAACCCGCCCTCTGGGAATGCAAGGTCTTTGCGGGCCGAGAAGCTTCCTCTGGAACGGGGTGGACGACTGCATCCGGCTCAGAGACATCGTCTGCTCCAGATAACGCCCAAAACCTGTTCGTCAAACGAACCGGGGAGGCCCTATGATCGGCCCCACGCAAAGTTTTTCTCTGCCTGCCAGACTTTGGAATGATTTCCCACTCGACCACGGGTGAGGGGTCAACCTCAGTGCAGGCAGTACCCGGGGAGGTCACAGCAGTGGACCGATCGGAGGACACGTGGGACGTGCTCGACGTCCCTCGCATCCCCGCGTCCGATCCCCCACAGTCACGCCCCCTGGCAGCAGCGTCAAGCTGTGTGACAGAAGCCAACGCAGCCTGAAACTGTGAGCGGTGTGCTCGCCTTAGTAGTAGCAGGAACTAGCGGTGCGCTCTCACTGACGATCAAACTGACATTGAGTTGTTCTAACCAAACAAATAAAAGCCTGCACGATACGACAGTCGATACAACGGTCGATAGCAACGACGCTACTGTACACTACACTGTGATTGAAATAAAAGGTTGTGCCTAGTAAGCACTCGAACACTCAAGAAATTACAAAAATAAACTAGTAACTACACAGATAACTGAAAATAAGTCGCTCCTGTTTGAAGCTCGTAAAAATATGTGAAAAGTGAACGGTGTACTCGCCTTAGTAGTAGCAGGAACCAGCGATGCGCTCTCGCTGTCGGTCCATGGCTTTGTGAGCTTTTCTTCATACCCATATTCGTCCATCCACTCGATACGATTTGAAACGAGGCTCGTCCGACCAGGCTACTTGTTTCCAGTCATCAACAGTCCAATGTCGGTGTTAATGAGCCCAGTCGTGGTGTAAGGTTTTGTGCTGTGCGGTCATCAAGGGTACACGAGTGGGCCTTCGGCTCCGAATGCCCATATCGATGATGTTTCGTTGAATGGTTTGCACGCTGACACAAGTTGATGGCCCAGAATTGAAATCTGCAGCAATTTGTTCTCTCACATTGAACGAGTCTCTTAGTCCCGTTCTTACAGCATCTGTTTCCGGCTGCAGTGATGTCGGAGATTTGATGTTTTACCGGATTCCTGATATTCTCGGTACACTCGAGAAATGGTCGTACAGGAAAATCTCCTCTTCATCGCTACCTCGGCCGACTATAACACCACGGTGAAACTCACTGAAATCTTTATCACCTGCCATTGCAGTAGCAGTAAACGATCTGACAACTGCGCCAGCTACTTGTTGTCATATAGGCGCTGCCGACCGAAGCGCCGTATTCTGACTGTTTACATATTTCTGTATTTGAATGCGCATGCCTGTACCAGTTTCTTTGGCGCTTCAGTGTACATCTCAAGGACGACCCACATTGATTGACAAGAACATAAATCGTAAAAAGCACCAGGTTATAATTTAATCTCGAGAAACTTGTGCTTCAAAAGCTGTTTCTAAACTGAAAAACAAGATAAACTTAGAAAATGTAGTATAATAATACATTTGCAAATACGATATAACGTATTTTTGTATACATAAAACAAAATGTGTTACAGGCCACTGAAGATACTTCACAAATAAAAGAAGCGAAACGCATATGCAAAAAAAAAAGAACACACACACACACTTTTCATCCAGTTGCAAATACGAAATGCGTCTCAATGAATTTTGAAGCGTCTAATGAACGTTGGAATACGGATAAAGTCACGATATCTCAGTTACTTTACTATCACAGATGCAGATAATGACTTAGGGGCTAACATCCAGCCAGAGCCAAATGGATTGGAAACTTTTAATTGAAGAATTTAACATACAATCACTGCAAGGAAGCGGATCTGAAGTTGACGCCAAAGTTAGCGAATTGGTGCGAGCGTTGCAGACCGCGGAAGACCACGCTATCCCAACATTTGTTAGGAAGGCAAGAGGGTTTAAAATTCCCTGGAGTCCCACCCGACAGCCATTAAGATATACAGCAAGGCAGGCAAGAAGTACTAGCAGGAATCCTTTGGGAAAACGGAAGGCTAAAGAAGACTGAGTTTCTGTCGAACAGTCGAACAACAATTTAAAGAAAATGGAGGAAGCAAATAGGATGAATATGTCAAGGACCGAATGGTAACAGATACTTGGAGTTTCCATAGCAACTTGCAACAAACAACGTTCGGTCACCAACTATATTATCAATCTTGAGACAATCCTATGGCATGATGAGGACAGAGTGGGTGACAGCAGTGCAGTATGTATTCAAAACTTTGTTGCCGGACGATACCACGATGGGAGACACAGAGTACCATCAGTATCTTCCATCTGAATTAGTAGAGCAGCGTGTGAATAATAGTGTCGTGATTCACTTTGCCCAGGAGAAAGCGATGCTGACAATAACGGAGTTAAAGGAGAAGAAAGGACCAGAACCTGATCGAATTATGGCAGAATTGTTGCATCAGCTAATGCATCAAACTGCGCTATAAGCAACAGTTTTATTAAACGAATACTTTTTGCAGGGATAGGTGTGCATAATCTGGAAAATCTCGTGTGCCGTTATTCTAAAAAGAGGGCAAAACAAGGAACCAAGGCAACCGAAAACCCAGACAGATTTGTGTGGTAAATTCTCTAGCCAAAGTATAGGAAAAGCTTCTGTGCTGTCGCCTGTGGCATTATAGGCAATTATTCGGAATGATCGCAGTGCAATAAGGTTTCAGAAATGGGAAATCCATCAAGGATGTGATAAATCAAGCAACGTACATTTGAACGCCTCAAACGACAAGTACGTTAGAGGCATGATGATTGAAATAGCTGGGGCCTTTGGTAATTGACGGTAGCCTGCCATTTTCAAAAGAGTGAAGCAGACACACTGCCTTAGGTGTCTCTATAACAGCCTACGAAGTTATTGCACCGATAGGCAGGTGCAATTGGAATGTCCCTGCAAGCAAATTGTGAAAAATAGAGTGGAAGGCTGCTCACAGGACTATCTTTGTGGTCCAGAACTCTGGGATTTTGGCAGGAGCCATTACTGAACCAGGTTCAGAATGTAACAAAACGTAGAGACTGCAGTGCCTAAGCAGACGATCTGTTAGTGATAGCCGGCCGGTGTGGCCGTGCGGTTCTAGGCGCTTCACTCTCGAACCGCTGGTTCGAATCCTTCCTCGGGCATGGATGTGTGTGATGTCCTTAGGTTAGTTAGGTTTAATTAGTTCTACGTTCTAGGCAACTGATGACCTCAGAAGTTAAGTCGCATAGTGCTGAGAGCCATTTTTTGTTAGTGATAGTATCTGCCAGTTTTAGGTGTTAGAGGAAAATAGTGGGGAGGACTGAGTAACTGACGCGTAGAAAACAAACTAACGATAGCAGCACAACAAACAGTTTATACGTTACGAAAAAGAACCATATTAATGTCGACAAACCCCATAATCAGAATAAATGACCAATCTTTGAAAAGGAAAGCAGTATATAGACACCTTAGTATATATATAGATGTAAAGTAAAAGAGTCATCAATTCGAAGATTGTTTTTAACCCTACATTGCTTTACCAGGCATTGTCCTGTTAGAGGTGGTGTGCTGTTGCCTTTCTTCCCACCCAGATACAGGGGGACCTACAGTGCAACCTGAATTCTGAAACACGGTGCATAGTGGCATTTTTACATCAACAAAAATTGCCAAAGGTAAAAGACACGATAAGCGATAGATAAAAATCGTAGGCTTGACTGGGGATCAAACCCAAGACTTTTCGAGTTGTAAATTGACACTTCAGCCCTGAGCCACAGTGCCGTCATTTGGTATGCACGAGGGGCATACTTCAAGGACAGCTCCAAGCCAGACGTCCTGTAGCGTGCGTTCCACTGACCCCAAACCACCTCCATTTGCGACTTCAGTGGTGTCAAGCGAGAGCCCAGAGGAGGGCAGGGTGGAGGTCTGTTGTGTTTTCTGACGAATGCTAGTTCTGGCTTTGTGCCACTGATGACCGCGTGTTGTTTATAAGGAAGCAAATTGAGGACCTGCAACCAACCTGTCTGCATGATAGACACACTGGACCTGAACCTGGAGTTACGGTCTGGGGTGCGATTTCGTATGACAGCAGGAGCACTCTCGTGGTTATCCCATAGACCCTGACTGCAAAACTGGACGTCAGTCTGGTGATTCGATATGTTTTGCTGCCATTCATGAACATCATTCCAGGGTGTTTTCCAACAGGATAACGCTCTCCCACATAACACTGTTGCAGCCCAACATGTTCTACAGAGTGAAATTACAATGAAATCCAGACCACTGCCGGCCTGAGTGGGCGAGCGGTTCTAGACGCTATAGTCTGGAACCTCGCGATCGCTACGGTCGCAGGTTCGAATCCTGCCTCGGGTATGGATGTGTGTGATGTCCTTAGGTTAGTTAGGTTTAAGTAGTTCTAAGTTCTAGGGGACTGATGACCTCAGAAGTTAAGTCCCATAGTGCTCAGACGCAATTTTTGAACCAGACCACTAGCTGCTTACAGGCTTTGATAAATATCAACGGGGACCGTTGAAACTGTGTGCCCCGACAGGGACTCGAACCCGGGATCTCCTGCTTACATGGCAGACGCTCTATCCGACTGAGCCACCGAACACACAGAGGATAGTGCGACTGCAGGTATTTATCTCTGGCACGCTCCCCATGAGACCCACACTTGCAACTTACTGTCTACACACTACATTTGTAGTGCCCTTGGCCACTATACTCATTACTCGCGGCAGTTAGTCTACCGATTCCCGTAAGAATTCGGGCAAAGTGAGTGCATCCGCATTGAAGAAGACCATTGGCCGGTAAGCCTTATCTATATGAAGAAGGTATCTATTCAAAATGGTTCAAATGGCTCTGAGCACTATGGGACTTAACTTCTGAGGTCATCAGTCCCCTAGAACTTAGAACTACTTAAACCTAACTAACCTAAGGACATCACACACATCCATCCCCGAGGCAGGATTCGAACCTGCGACCGTAGCGGTCGTGTGGTTCCACACTGTAGCGCCTAGAACCGCTCGGCCACTCCAGCCGGCGTGGTATCTATTGTTTCGGACATGTCTGAAAGAACAGATACCATCTTCATATATTCATATATGTTCTACAGAACGTTGACATGTTGCCTTGGCCTGCTCGATCATCAGATCTGTCTCCAGTCGAGCATACATGAGGCATCATCGGGCGACAACTCCAGCGTCATTCACAACCAGCATTAACCGTCCCTGAATTGACCGACGAAGTGCAACAGACATGAAACTCCACCTACAAACACACATCCGGCACCTGTACAATACAGTGCATACACGTCTGCATGCTTGCATTCGACATTCTGGCTGTTGCACTGGTTATTAATGAACCAACATTTCACATCTGCAATGACTTACCTCGCGCTTGCGTTATCTTGTGGTCTTGCAGTGTTCATCACGTAAATATGGTACCTAGACAAATGTATTCCAGAAATTTCATTCTCTACCCGTTCTCCTGAGTCAGAATATAAAATATGCGATTTTTACGATTTTTGTAAATTAATGAATTAATTAACGTAAATCTTTTTCCACGTTATTTGTTGGTTCTTGGACAACTTTTCTGATTTGTTTAAGGAATTCAATCATCATTAAGCCCCCCACCGTTCTCCGAGGAATTAAAGTAACTCCGTCCAAAATGAGATGAGACCATTACGGTTGTCCTGTGCTCTACAAATCTCATCTGAAATCAAACTATTTTCTTAATCTATAGGATATTCTGTATGGAATTATGGCACATTTTTTTGGAATTTGACAAAATTATAAAATAGTACTCGTTTGAAAGAAAGATTTTTTACCATTTTTGTGATAACTAATGAGTAAATAAAAATAAACTAAACTAACCTATCACTCATTGCGGACATTTCTTTATTAGAGTGCCTGAAATCCATTCCGTCAGCTTGAAATACACTATATCTCAAAATCGTATCGTAAAACTTACTTATTTTATAGCCTTAGGAGAATCGACTCATAATAGCGTATTCGTTCACCTTTGGAACACAATATAACAGCGATTATGCGTGGCATAGACTTTGTGAGTCTCTGATGGATTTTCGACACCAGGCCTCGACGCACAGTTCTCGTAAATTACGGGCCGATATGTGGCACCTGATAGCGTCCCACATGTGTCCCTTCGGGGCACATCAGGTGATTTTGATGGACAAGACATCGACGTGAGTTCACGATCATGCTTCTGAAACAGCTGTAGCAGAATTCAGTTCTTGTGACACGAACAGTTATCCTGATGGATGTCAACATCGCAGCCAAGGAAGACATCAAATATGAAGGGATGCAGCTGGTCCCCAATAATGATCATGTAGTTCACAGCTGCCATGATGCCTTCGATTACTACCATAAGTCCCATAGTAGATGAATTTCGCCTATAGTGTAACTATTTCACCACTGTTCTGCGTCCGTGGCACGGTGCATTATTCGAGCAACCGTTTGATGGATGATCGCATATCTGGACACAGCCATCGACCATCTACATCTGCATCTACATGGATACTCTGCAAATCTGCCTGGCAGAGGGTCCATCGAACCACATTCACAATTCTCTATTTTTCCAATCTCGTATAGCACGCGGAAAGAATGAACACTTATATTATTCCGTACTAGCTCTGATTTCCCTTATTTTATCGAGATGATCGTTTCTCCACATGTAGGTCGGTGTCAACAAAATATTTTCGCATTCGGAGGAGAAAGTTGGTGATTGGAATTTCGTTAGAATATTCCGCCGCAATGAAAAACGCCTTTCTTACAATGATGTCCAGCCCAAATCTTGTATCATTTTAGTGACACTCTCTCCCGTATTTCGCGATAATACAAAACGTGCTGGCCTTCTCTGAATTTTTCGATGTACTATTTGGTAAGGACCCCACACCGCGCACCAGCAGCATTCTAAAAGGGGACGGACATGCGTAGTAAAGTGTCCTCCCAATAAAACGCAGTCTTTGGTTAGTCTTCCCCACAACATTTTCTGTATGTTCCTTCCAATTTAAGTTGTTCGTAATTGTAATTCCTAGGTATTTAAGTTGAATTTACGGCCTTTAGATTAAACTCCTTTAGCGTGCAACCGAAGTTTAACGAGTTCCTTTTAGCACTCATATGGATGATCTCACACTTTTCGTTATTTAGGGTCAACTGCCAATTTTCGCACCATTCAGACATATTTTCTAAATCTTTTGCAATTTGTTTCGATCTTCTGATGACTTTATTAGTCGATAAACGACAGCGTCATCTGCAAGCAACCGAAGACGGCTGCTCAGATTGTTCCCCAAATAGTTTATATACAGAAGGGACAGCAAAGGGCCTATAACACTACCTTGGGGAACGCCAGAAATTACTTCTATTTTGCTCGACGATTTTCCGCCATTTACTACGAACTGTGACCTCTCTGACAGCAAATCACAAATCCAGTTACATAACTGATACGATATTCCATAAACACGCAATTTCTCTATAAGCTGCTTGTGTGGTACAGTGGCAAAAGCCTTCCGGAAATCCAGAAATACGGAATCGATCTGAAATCCCTTGTCAGTAGCAATCAACACTTCATGCAAATAATGAACTAGTTGTGTTTCACAAGAACGATGTTTTCTAAACCCATGTTGACTGTGTGTCAATAGACCGTTTTCTGTGGGTAATTCATAATGTTCGAACACAATATATGTTCCAAAATCCTGCTACATGTCGACGTTAATGAAATGGGCCTGTAATTAAATGGATTACTCCTACTACCTTTCCTGAATATTGGTGTGACCTATGCAACTTTCCAGTCTTTGGATACGGATCTTCCTCTAGCGAACGGTTGTATATCATTGTTAAGTATGGAGCTAATGAATGAGCGTACTCTGAAAGGAACCTTATTGTTATACAGCCTGGACCAGAAGACTTGCTTTTATTAAGTGATTTAAGTTGTTTCACTACTACGTTACTCGTGTTGGCAGCTGTTGTTGATTTGAATTTTGGAATATTTACTTCGTCTTCTTTTGTGAAGACATTTCGGAAGTCTGTGTTTAGTAGCTCTGCTTTGGCAGCACTGTCTTCGATAGTATCTCCATTCCTATTGCGCAGAGAAGGCATTTATTGTTTCTTACCGCTAACATACTTCACAAACGACCAGAATCTCTTTGGATTTTCTGCCAGGTTTCGAGACAAAGTTTCGTTGTGAAAACTGTTACAAGCATCTCGCATTGAAGTCTGGGCTAAATTTCGAGCATCTGTAAAAGATCGCCTTGGAGCTTTTGCGTCTGTTTAAATTTGGCATGTTTGTCTCTTTTTTTCTGAAACAGTGTTCTTACCCGTTTTGTGTACCAAGGAGGATCAGCTCCGACGTTTGTTAATTTATTTGGTACAAATCTCTCAATTGCTGCCGATACTATTTATTTCAATTCAAGCCACATCTGGTCTATTCTTATATCATTAATTTGGAAGGAGTGCAGATTGTCTCTCAGGAAGGAGTTCAGTGAATTTTTATCTGCTTCTATGAATAGGTATATTTTTCGTTTATTTTTGGAGGATTTGGTGGTTAAAATATTCAGTCTCGCTACGACAACGCTGTGTTCACTAATTCCTGTATCCGTTTTGATGCTCGTTATTAACTCAGGATTATTTGTTGCTAAGAGGTCAAGTGTGTTTTCGCAACCGTTTACTATTCGCGTGGGCTCATGAACTAACTACACAAATTAATTTTCAGAGAATGCGTTTAGCACAATTTCGGACGATGTTTTATGCATACCTCCGGAAGTAAACATGTATTTTCGCCAACATATCGATGGTAAATTAAAGTCACCACCAACTATAATCGTATGAGTCGCGTACGTGTTTGAAATCACTCTCAAGTTTTATTTGAACCTTTCAGCAACTGTATCATCTGAATTGGAAGGTCGGTAAAAAAATCCACTTATTATTTTATTCCAGTTGCAAACAATGACCTCTGCCCATACTAACTCACAGAAACTACCTACTTCAATTTCGTAACAAGATAAACTACTTCTAATAGCAACGAGCACGTCACCGCCAACAGTGTTTAGCCTGTCCTTCCGGAACACCGTTAGGTTCTCCGCAAAAATTTCGGCTGATCTTATCTCCGGCTTTAGCCAGCTTTCAGTGCCTACAGCGACTTTAGCATCAGTGTTTTCTATTAGCGCTTGGAGCTCTGGTACATTCCCAACACAGCTACGACAATTTACAACTGTTATACCGATGGTTCCTGTATCTACGTTCTACCTGTGTTCGGCCCGCACCCTTTGTGTCTGAAGCCCTTCTTGTGTTTTCCCGAGACCCTCTAACCGAAAAAACCGGCCAGTCCACGCCACACAGCTCCTGCTACCCGTGTAGCCGCCGCCAGCGTATAGTGGACACCAGACCTATTCAGCGGAACCCGAAACCCAACTACCCTTTGACGCAAGTCGATGAATCTGCAGCCTACACAGTCGCAAAACCGTAGAGCCTCTGATTCAGACACTTCACTCGGCTCTGTACCAGAGGTCCGCAATCGGTCCTGTCGACTATGCTGCAAATAGTCAGCTCTGCATTCATCTTGCAAGGAAGACTGGCAGCCTTTACCACTTTTGCTAGCCGCTCGAAACCAGAGAGAATCTCTTCTGATCCAAAGTGATACACATTATTGGTACCGACGTGAGCAACCACCAGCAGTTGGCTGCACCCTGTGCTCTTCATGGCATCCGGAAGACCTATTCCACATCTGAAATGACTCCACCCGGTATGCACACGGAGTGCACATTGGTTTTCTTTCCCTTCTTGGCAGGCATTTCCCTAAGCGGCCCCATAACGCGCCTAACGTTAGATCTTCCAACTGTCAATAATCCCACCCTCTGTGATTGTCCGGATCTTGCAAGCTGAGAGGTTTCCACTGAAACAGGAGAGGCGACAGCATCTGGCTCAGCGACAGTGTCAGACACAGACAGCACGTGGAACCTGTTTGTCAGACAAACCGGGGAGGCCTTACGTGCGGCCGCCTGGGAAGACTTTCGCCACCTGCTTCGCACTGGCTCGACCTCCTTCTCGACCACAGGTGAGGGGTCAACCTCAGTAACTGGGATGGCTACCGGTGAGGGCCGATCGGAGGACTCGGACGTGCTGCACATCCGTTGGATCCTCACGGCCGGCCCACAACAGTGGTGCCCATCCACTGCAGCCTCATGCTGTGTAACCGAAGCCATCGCAGCCTGAAGCTGAGAGCGAAGTGTCACCAACTCGGCGCACATCCGCATACAACAATAGCAGTCACTGTCCATACTAATGACCATGGAAAACTAAATTATGCAGATAAACGGAATATCGGCACGTGCAGCGCAACTCTACTGTAGACCCTGATGAAAACGCAGGAACTCTGTCTAATAAATTAGATTAATACATAGAGATTCAAAAACCTAACTACCGAAACATACCGGTGAAACTAAATAATTCACCGCTGTCACAAAATCGGTTTACTTTCCGACGCAAACGAGAACGCGAGAACTGTGGCAACCAGATGTAGGAAAGAACGTGATTTACCCGACGTGGCAACACGTTTACGTTGTTCCCCGGTCCAGTCTTCATGATATCGTGCCCACTATACTCGTTACTGATAATAGCGTTGCGTCAGCGTAGGAACCCATATGGGACGTCTGCTGTGGGACTCCATGTTGATAAATGTGCGCTGAACCGTGTACTCCGAAATACTCATGCCTGCATCAGCATTGCGCTCTGTAGTCAAATTTTCTATAAATCACCGACTGTTCTGCTTTACAGAGCGGGAAAGCCTCCGATCTCCAAGTTCTGTGACAGGCGTGGACGTCTAATACTAAGTCACCGTGGTCAAGCACTTTCCATAAGATGTTCATGGCCGTAGCGTGTCCAGCCCGCTCGTTCTCTGGAGCTAGGCCGTAACAATTTGACCTTTGCCAGTGTTTCTTACATCCGTGTATTTTCCCTTTTACAGACCGTATAGTCGCTAGAATAACTCCTCATTCGTCTCTGTTCCGCTTATATACTTTCCTTGCTGCGTAAGGTGCCCGCAACGCCGTCAGACGGCATTCAGTCTCGCGGTGGGCAGTGGTCACACTGCTTTTACTCGTTAGTGCATATGTCAAGTGCAACGTACAAAGTGTTGTGTCTGACGTAAAACCTGCTGCATTCTCAACGACTGAGCTAGACCCTAGATGTTTAGAGACCTAGATTGTCTTTCACGCTACCCAAAGATTTCTTATTTTTGCAGGTTGTCGGAAGATGTCTGTGATTACTTTCTTCTTTAGAGCTCAGCCATTTCTTGTGGAGGCTGAGATGGTATACGGTAGTAAAGTTGTTCTCTGGTCTATTTCTTTACTTTTGCCTCTAATTCTTGGTGTCCTATGCACTTTCTTAATGTCATCTGTCCTATAACTACAGGAAACAAAGTTATATTCCAGGCGATTCAGTTTCATCGGTGTACTGTCCTCGTTGCAAACTGTCCACACTCTGTGAATCTGCGCTGTCAGAGACGGAGATCACTGTCTTGGATGATGACTGTTTATCTTTGGAAGACAAATTTCCTTATGAGTGCGTTTCCTGTACACCCCATGTCCCAGAGTACTATTATTATATCGACGAAGAAACACAGATGTTTGCTCTCGGATAGACATATTGATAATTGTCACATACAACATATCTCTACGGGGGAGGCCTTTTGGACTATCAGATACGGCTCATATCCACAGAGGCCTTTGCCGAAGACAGCTGCGCTGAACCGGGTCTCAGGTGACAATCTGCCTTATTAAGCCGTTGGCGCATCGAGATAAGACCAGTTCGCTCTTTTCTATGAAACCACCCGTTACGTACCATGAAAAGTTTGCCTGCAACGAGTCTGTTTTGGACTTGCAAATTCACTTGGCTGCTGACTGAAATGTTTAAATTGGTTTACGACGCCTTTTGCGTCGATAACTCGTTGTGAGTTGGCTCTTAAGCAGTGTAGCACTTTGGTGCGCCCTTGACGACAGGGCGTGTACAGGAATTGTGACTCGTCACAGTGAAACAGCCACTGTCATGACAAGTGATATATCACGCGTTATTCTGAAACAATGAGGTTTTCCTTGCATGTGTGCCTCCAGAAATGAGAGGTAGCTGTTATCTTCAATCTCCATCGTAAATGAATTGTTTTAATGAATGTTATTTAGGTGACGCAAGCATTAGCCCAGAGAGTACGTAACTGTGTACTTCTTCGGTGGTGTAGTGTTGTCTTTATCGCGATTTCTTCAACTTCTTCCGTGAAGAAATTCACCATGACAGGTAAGAGAAGCAAGCCAATTGTAATCCCATTAAACTGCCCGAAGTTCTTATCATGATTGAAATCTGTTAGTGTTTGGCAATACTGGACAAATGACGTTCAAAAACGTTACTCCAATAAAGACAGAGTTTCTTACAAGGGAATTAAGATGAACAGTGAACCGACATAAGCACTGTACAATATGTTGCGCGAATCCAATTGTATTGTTCTTAAAATATTCACAAACTGTTCTAAATTTCTGGTGTGGTGATTGCAGTAATACAAGTGGGTATCTTGAACGGTGGAGTGATATTTTACTACTGTATACATCAGTGATCTCTTTGTGATTTCAAAGAGCTTGCGTCCTCTTGTTGTAACATACAGGCGTCCTGGAGTGTAATCGTCTTTCTTGTCATGATAAATATCGGTTTCCTGTCAGTTATCTTGTAGAACTTATCCTTTAGAACTGTCGTCAACGTCTTCATGTAGTCAGCCTTTAGGAAAAATCCATTGACGTTCCCCTTCTCAGCAAGATGAGATATTATATCTTGGTCCCAACGCAGCCTCTTCAGGATGGCCCTCTTAGCCACTGAAATAACAGACAAAGGAGGTAGAGCAACCATGTAGATGTGGCACATCGTTCGACGCATTTCTTTGGCCGCTTCTGATAAAAGACCTCTGACTTCCTATTTTAGTCCACTGATTATCACACGTCTTGGGCGGTAGAGCGAAGGTCATACCTTGAAGTTATTGCTAGCTCTATATGTGTCCCAGATAAATACACAACAATACCTAGAAGTGGTGTTTTCTTATTGAACTGTTTAAATGGATACAACTGCTAAAGTTTATCATACTGTTGCGGTGTCTCCTCCATTTATTGTGGGTTACTTTGCGATGTTGTCGTGTGTCTACACAGTTTCATAAGTAAGGTGGCAGGAGCCTGCCTCGTCAGAGATCCTGTGGCTATTGTGGAAAATCAGTCTGAAACTTCTTCGGAGGTTCACACCAGCCACAGCATCCACGGCACGATAGGTTCCACCAACGACATAGTGGACAACCTTAATATTGCAAGAGTGTATGAGCTATGTTGTGGGTGCAGAGCTGTCCACATATGGGATACAGAGAGGCCTGTCAGTGCACGAGTAGCAGAACATGAACGCTACGTGCTATTAACACAGCACAATAAACCGGCGACAGCGGAACACCACCGTGGCTGTGGACAACTTATCATGTTCCGGGAAGCCCGTCTCCGGGCAAAAAAGTCGTGGAAGCACCAACGCAAAATACGAGAGGAGGTTATTAAGCAGGCTGGCAACATTATTAGAGCGGATGGCTACAAACTTACTTGTGTCAGTCCGACGGGCCGAGAGCGGTCGCCGGACGTAAGCCTCACCTGACACGGTCGCGACAGGCTAAACGAACAGCTACATACGGACTGACAGTGTGTTTCCGCGCACACCAGAAACCAAGCTCTAATTTGTAGACAGGTGCCAACCATCAACAAGCCGGACAGTCCACGAACAGTCTCCTTTCTACCTTCTCCTTCACGTCATGACTAGCCTATTATGTTCTACGACCTATAAAGTTCCAGAAATAGGCGTATTCACGCCGATAGCTTGCACTAAATAAGGGCACCTTTCCTCCTGCAAAACCCACAGTAACTAAAGTTCAGAAGTATTAATAAGTCATAAGGGTTAGAGGGCTATGAGCACACAGTCCTTATTAAAAAGTGAAATGAAGGGCCTTGTTTACCTTTCCACTAATTACACAGGAAGCTTAGCCACAAAACTGATAGTACTTGAGCACGATCACACACACAATTTAAAAAAAATCCTGTAACACTAGTCTTGCCCTAAGGAAGGCCCTTGCAATATGGCACAAACGTCAGTTTTGTAGTTTAAATCTTAAAGTATTTTATGCAATTACATGGTACAACACCCAAAAGTATTATAACCACATTTCTCTAAAAAAAAAAAAAATCTTGCTTTTATCGTTTTATCGTGTAGCTGATGATGATATAAGCCGTCACGAGGACTTTTTTTTTTTTTTTTTTTTTTTTTTTTTTTTTTTTTTTTTTTTTTTTTTTTTTGGAGGAAAGTAACCTTATCCGACCCCTACAAGGGTCTCCTCTTGCAGGTTCTCTGGCTGTGACGAAAGCGATAGTTCCTGCTGATCATTGTTCTCACACAAACGCAGAGATTATCAGATATGCAGCATTGTCGAGATGTTTAGACGGCTGCTGCTGACATACGGGTCTTCCGTCCTTTGTCAAGCCATTGTAATTAGCTTCAGTAGAACAGCTTTCAAGTCTTTAGCATGGAAGTGAGTAATCCACTGCTACGAGAAATGGAATGATTTTCATTTTCTGTTGCAAGACCTATCAGAGGACCACTTTTCTAACTTTGTTAGTGCATACTCTTCTGTCTCATCAACGTGTACGAAAGAGTTCGTGTTACTTGCATACACTATGCGGAATGTCCCACTGGAATACATATGGAATTTAAATATTATAGTACAGAAGTCACAGTGTACGTTCTCATTAGATCGAAGCAGATCATTTAAACAGCTTTTAATTAGCGGTAGTGAAATATACTTGACTCCTCTCTTCTATCCGCAGCTTAGTACATCTGTATCTCTGTAGGGTGTGGATGACTGTGATGACTGCTAATGAACTGTAGAAATATTTTTATGTTTACATTCATTGTCGTGGAAGGGGAAGGACTATAAATACTCCTTACGAATAGCCCGAAGGGGGACTACGATTTGTCCTCTTCCGAAGGAAGAATCATCATCATATGTTCTCTGTAGATTTATTACTGCAGATAAGTTTGATATTTAATATAGGGCTTAAGAACACTGTCTGACGATTCGGAACTACCCCATGACATCATCTCAAGAAACAATTGTTCCCACCTCCACTTTGAACGCTACCGTATCTATAATGCGCTGGAAAATTCGGGTAAGGAAATGTAGAGAATTAACGACCCAAATACAGTTTCACATTTTAAAAGAATAGTTTATCTTACTCCCTTCATCAACCCCTCCCCACGAACCAAGAGTGCCCTTTAAAAAAGCAGGGCAGTTGTAGTTGCCACGAAGAGTAGTTTTTTTCAATGGAGTGCGGGTGGATCTTATAGCCAATAGTTCGCAAAGAAAAAGCGGGGACACTGATTCGCAAAGAAGCAACTTAACCAGATCTATCTGAAAAATACTGTGAAATTTGGCTCTACACTTCCAGAAAGCACAAGATTTGAACACATACAGTCACACATCCATACTTGCAGAGATTATTTTTGGGTATGTAGTGGATGAGAAAGGGATTCTGGTTCCTGCGCGAAATAAATATTGTTGCACTATGTGTATTTTCTTTACAGGGGATTAAAAGACACAGAAAAACCATCTGCGCAACATATATAACAAAAAAAATGTGTCTCTTTCACTCCAATAAAGATTTCTTTACACACACATTAGGTGACACGACATCATAACAATCCTTCCGAAGGTAATCTTCCTCCAACACTATCATTCCATATGAATGTTTCCCTACACTCCACATCTGACTGATGATCGGAATCATAACTCTTATGCTCTTATGGTAGAGTACTGTTGCCCATCTCCGAAATAACTCCTTGAACACATACAGTCACACATCCATACTTGCAGAGATTATTTTTGGGTATGTAGTGGATGAGAAAGGGATTCTGGTTCCTGCGTGAAATAAATATTGTTGCACTATGTGTATTTTCTTTACAGGGGATTAAAAGACACAGAAAAACCATCTGCGCAACATATATAACAAAAAAAATGGGACTTAACAGCTCCTCCATGATCCCGCTCCTCCATGATCCCGCTCCTCGCTCCTCCACTCGCTCCTCCATGATCCCGCTGGATACCTACATCTCACCACTTTCCAACCAACGCTCACAATTGTTTGACTCAGCTTTAACGACTGGATTACATATTACATCCTTACCCACGTAGAAAGAACCTTCGACATATATTTGTTAGCTGCTGATCTTAACCTAAGCTCCTACATTCCCTAAGGGAAAATAGTAGCGATGTCAGTTTACTGACGTTCTCAACAGTCCCTACTTATAAACAAACTCATAACGATTCAATCTATGACACTGTTATTCCTTCCTCAAACCTCCTGACACAAACAACAGAAGAAAATCTGGATCGAATTGGGCTCTATCACTTACCTATCCATCTCTAGATCTCTTACCAAGCAATAAACCATATCCAATCTTTACTCAGTCACATATGTCAACAAGTTCAGGGATATTTCCACACATGTACCCAAATCGAAAAAATGGCTCTGAGCACTATGGGGCCCAACTGCTGAGGTCATTAGTCCCCTAGAACTTAGAACTAGTTAAACCTAACTAACCTAAGGACATCACAAACATCCATGCCCGAGGCAGGATTCGAACCTGCGACCGTAGCGGTCTTGCGGTTCCAGACTGCAGCGCCTTTAACCGCACGGCCACTTCGGCCGGCTATACCCAAATCGAAAGCCACAATCGTAACCTCCACAGTTATGACGACATCTTTAGCCAATGTGCTTTACTACAACATTACGTTACAGACGAGCTAATTAATCATATCACGCTCTCTTTGAATCATCCACTATGAATGTCTCACTCTCCTTCGATATACTCATTCCCTATTCCAAGAATCCTCTCATCTAGGCAACGAATCGTTCTGCACCCGTAGCACATAACAACCGCTAAACTAAATGAAACCCCCATTAAGTCCAGAAAGTTGTGTAACACGTTCCTCAGAATGATCCCATCATCAAAGTTCCGTACATATCAACTTACCCTTCCCACCCACCTCACTAAAGGCAGTTCCTTCATATCATATATAGAAGACATCTTCGCTGACCACATATATAGCCCAGTTTCCATCTTAACGTAGACTCATATAACTACGAACATGCGAACATAGATACACCAAACTTCTAGTAGTTGCACAGCATTCTAAGGACGGTATAAAACACTCGTTGACGTAACGCAGATACTAACAAAAGAACAAAACACTCCAGCTGGTCATGCTACAGTTATACAAGGCACGTGAAGTAACGTCCCACAGTCCTCCATTAAAACATTATTATTTTGTATGAAACTATTGTTTACACAGTCATTTACACAAAGCTGTGGAAAACATTCGAAGTCATACTCTTTCAGGAATCTGATAAACCAGCATCTCATACATCATCCTATACACTCATTAACCTCATGACTGTCTTTAACAAACACCTTTGAAGAATATTAGACAAATGAAACTATCGGTATCTACTATACGCCCTATAACCGACGTAGCCAAAGCACACCTGTGTGGTGTCGCTCGACTCGAAAGTGAGCCATATCGTTTTCTCACAGAGCTAGAAATTTTTACCGCCAGTATTTTTCCGAAAATGGGAGAAGAGGTGGCTCGTGATCAACACTCAGTGCCAATGTCCTGGATTAAATTCCATACCTCTCCGGAATGTCTTTTGTAGTGAAGGCATGTGACACTGCTGATGGTGATGCGCCCAACAGGTGATGACGTGAAGCCCGATTGCCCCATTGTTGCTATTTAAGAAGAATAGGCTATGTACTGGCACTGTGTTTCACCCTCTCCTCCACCCCTCTCTCTCTTTCTCTCATCATCATCATCATCATCATCACACAATACAAACATACCACAGCACTTACACACATACACACAAACGCACTCGTGCACGCGCGCGTTTTAGTCGAACCTATTCTTAACACAGAGCTCTCTCACTTCGCGAAGGAAAAGTACTATTCTGGGCAAGAGAAGTATAACCTTTCCAATTAAGTAGCTGAACCTACACCTCGAAGTCTTCCAGAAAAGCATGCCATAAGACTTTACTTTATTTAACAGACCCACTTAATCTAAAAGTCGGCCGCGGTGGTCTCGCGGTTCTAGGCGCGCAGTCCGGAACCGTGCGACTGCTACGGTCGCAGGTTCGAATCCTGCCTCGGGCATGGATGTGTGTGATGTCCTTAGGTTAGTTAGGTTTAAGTAGTTCTAAGTTCTAGGGGACTGATGACCACAGCTGTTAAGTCCCATAGTGCTCAGAGCCATTTGAACCATTTTTGAACTTATCTAAAACATCCAATGTAGCTTCCACCGCATCTTCTCTATATACTGTATATGACTAATTGGCTCACCTTAGCCATTTTCCATACATCCATATAAATAAATGTAAGTCATATATTTTCGTCTCCCTTTCGATTCAAAACGCATTTGACTGAGTATGACATTCTGGTGTTCTCTTGAAACTACAAAATCATTCCCTCAAAATTAATTATGTCTGCGTGAGAGTACGTCTCACCCATCACTATCTCACGTATTTCAAATGAACCACGCCTTCTCTTACGCCTTTTACCTTTATGTCGTATTGTTCCCCCTCCTGCAACCATTCTCACACTTTCACCTACACCAACATCCTCTAGTATTGTAAAGACTCTATATATCTAACTGTCCCCCGCTTCCTCCAATCCTCCTAGAGACATAGGCATTTCGTTTCATCTCCCCCATCTCTCGTACTTTTTCAAACTGCATCCTGTACAAACTCTTGTAGTTCTCATACCTTTTTCTCTTTCTATTCCTGCAAAACCATCTAACCCACTAAACAAACGGGAGAACCCTGTCTCAGCACTCAATCTCATGACATTTTATCACCAGTCCAGTTATCCTGCTACGCCATTATACCCATATTAAATTCTCTAAGAATCTCCAATGAGTTATCCATCTCCTTTTTCCATAATTGCAACCAAACACCACTCCCCAGCAATGATATATTTCCTGATATATGTGCTTCGTATCAGCCTTAGCTAACCACGTCTCTGCTTTAGCCTCTTCCTTCTCCCCATCGTAAACTACAGTAATTTGTCTCATGTTATTTTCGTCGCAGCATATTCAGTCCTTTTAACTTTTCAATCATGTACATGGTTGTTCAGGTATATCATTACTACCAATGATCTCCTAGCCGTATCAAATACCGTTTCCCTTGTGTATTTTACGTGTTATAAATAATTTCCAGCCTGTAAATAGTTTTGAGAAGTCAACAAATTTTCTCGTTTTTGTTGGTAACCTATCAACTGTGTATCCTTTTAAACTTAAAATTATCACATTATTTGTTTGATTTTACCGTCTTAAAATATTTGGTTCACAGAGGATTTTATCACTTTGCCACCCCACTCCCTAACAGGGAAGTGTAATAATATAAGAAAAAGCAGAAAGAAAGTTGTGAACTGACACAGGAAGAGACACGCTCTATTGATCAGTGTTATGTAAAAGAAGCTCACGTAGTGAACCTTGGTTACGTAAGAATTCCTGTGTAACAATGCAGTATTGGAAAACGTGTTATCCTCTTACCAGCGTTCTTCGGTCGTGAGAGATGTTTGATACTTCAGTGTCAGACGTTGTTAGCTTAAGGAAATATGGTTATTATAAAGAAAGCTTTGCAGAATATTATAGTGGCACGAAACGCTCATATAACGGTACTAGAGAAAGTTGTTGGTTTACTACTTTTCTTTTGTCGTGTCTTCTTTCTTACATAACTTCTTGAAAAGACAATTCCGTCAACTAGGATATTACAAAAAGTCCTCAGAATTTCGTTTCTGTCATACAGGATCACCGGTACAGACGCAGTCACACGTTTTGCAATCATTATCGAAGGCGAAACCACTAATAAATGAATGGAAATGTAGTCTATCGTCTCGTCAACTTTTAGATCATAACTGGGATAGCACTAACTAGGACAGGACCACTAAACACAACGCAAATTATTGTGTCGAGTGAAAACTTACATTCCAAAATGACGTCACGTGTACATTATCAGTTTGGTACACCCATTCGTCAACATCACTGCTGTACACCCATCCGTACACGTCAGTGATATTATAAGTACGAACATAAATATTTTATCTTGAATTGCATTCCCTTCGTTTTATTTAAGGTATAGTATTTGTTCAAGTTTTCTCTACGGTTCATAAGATTTGACTCCCGTCTTTTAGAGTTATCGGTTACTTCTTAGTTTTCGTGAGTTATAAAAATTCTTGTGAAACGTTATTTTTCGTTGTATCCTATCACGTCCCTGTGTGTTATTCTTGCGGAGTAATACGATTTGTGGGCACGAATCGCACACTTTTGTTCATATGTGCAAAAAGGAGCAAATGGCGGGAGCAAAGCGCTGCAGCGAATAGGATGGTGTTCATGGATGGGCCGGTCGCCGGTTGCGGTAAGTCACGCAGCCGAAGCAACGGCACGAGAAAGTGGCACGCCGTGGGAACAGCGCGCAGCACTGCTGTGGGGCACGTTTCGTAATCGACGGGCCATCCGTGCGTTCCTCCACAGCTGTTGACATTAGCGCTTCCTCGTCGGCGTGCCCTCCAGCGTCTTAGCGAGAGAGGTTACGCAGTGGTTGGCACGCTGTACTCGCATTTAACACTACGGCGGTTCAGATCCCCGCCCGGCCATCCAAATTTAGGTTTCCAAAGGTTTCCCAAAATCCATGAAGTCAAATGCGAATAGTTATTTTGGAAAGGACACGACCACTTCCATCCCCATTCTTTTCCAGTTGAAGTGCGTGCTTCGTCTCTGACGGCTTCATCACGGATGGGATGCTAGACCGTAATCTTCCTTCCTTCTTCCAGCGTCGTAAAATTTTTCCCATTTACCCCGTTCATTTGTATAAATTTAATTTCCAATTTTTCACTACAGTTTGGTGTGATACATCAGCCCTTATCTTTTTCCTAGCGTTTACGTACGGGATCCGCTGGTTTCAAGAAAAACGGAACAAAATATGCATGATTCGTCACAACATAAAATACCAGCAGAAAAGAAAGAACGAAAAAAAAAGAAACACTTGAGCGAAGCGTACTACCTCAGGCTAAACAAACGGTGCCCTTCAAGCTGCTTATACGTCTTTCCCTGCACATTGCGCTTAATCAGCAATAATTTCGGTACCTGATAAAGTTAAATCCTGATTCATTCGTATTACATATTGTCTTACAGTAATAGCATTCAGTCACAGTTCTCTCTTTCGCAGTACTTATCCAATCATACATGGTTCGCTGTTTTCATGACATGGCAGAAGTATTTCATTTTAATATTGTGTCCAGATGTCCTAATTGTTGTTACATCAGCGAATCTTCGTCCGCCTTCTGGCTATTAATCGTGGAAACCTTGTTTTGTATGTTATCCTGTTTTAGTTGTTTGTTTATTGTATTTTATAAGGCGTATATTGGGGACTAGCCCAGAATTCGACTAAACGTGCGTGTGAAACAGCACTGAACCACACTCACAAGGGGAGGCCGCCAATTGTGAAATTCAGATTCGATTCATACTGTGCATAATAAAAACTCATGGCGAGAGGTGCAATGTGGCAAAGCACCAAGATGCACTTATCACAAGGGAACATCCCCATCGCACCCCCCTCAGATTTAGTTATAAGTTGGCACAGTTGATAGGCCTTGAAAAACTGAATACGGATCGATCGAGAAAACAGGAAGAAGTTGTGTGGAACTATGAAAAATAAGCAAAATATACAAACTGGGTCGTCCATGTGTAATATAGGCACTATTAAGGGCAATTTGAGACTAGGAGCGCCGTGGTCCCGTGGTTAGTGCGAACAGGTGCAGAAAGAGAGGTCCTCAGTTCAAATCTTCCCTTGACCGAAAATTTTAACTATTTATTTTCAGTTTATGTGAAAAACTCTTATGTTTTCATCACTTTTTTTGGAGTGATTATTACATCCATAAGAAAACCTAAATCGGGCAAGGTAGAAGAATCTTTTCACCCATTCGCCAAGTGTACTAGTTAGGTGGGTCGACAACATATTCCTGTCATGTGACGCACATGCTGTCACCAGTGTCGTATACAAAATATCAGACGTGTTTTCCTGTGGAGGAATCGGTTGACCTATGACCTTGCGATCAAATGGTTTCGGTTCCCATTGGAGAGGCACTTCCTTTCGTCAACTAATCACACGGTTTTGCGGTGCGGTCGCAAAACACAGACACTAAACTTATTACAGTGAACAGAGACGTCAATGAACGAACGGACAGATCATAACTTTGCGAAAATAAAGAAAGCAAATTTTCAGTCGAGGTCAGATTTGAACCAAGGACCTCTCGTTCTGCAACTGTCCACGCTAACCACGGGACCACGGGACCACGGCGCTCCTCGCCTCACAGTGCCCTTAATATTGCCTATCTTACACATGGACGACCCAGTTTGTATATTTTGCTTATTTTTTCATAGTTCCACACAACTTCTCCCTGTTTTCCCGATTGATCTGTGTTCAGTTATTCAAGGCCTATCCACTGTGCCAACTTATAACTAAATCTGTGAGGATATAAAGGAGATTTTCGTCGTGGCGCAGCGGTAAGCGCTCTGGTTCGTAATCCGAAGGTCACCGGATCGAATCTCGCAACATACAACTATTTTTTTGTATTTGTTTTTTGTAATTCAAATGTGTATACACACACACACACACACACACACACATATATATATATATATATATATATATATATATATATATATATATATATATAATTCCCGGCAATCAGTTGCAACAATTATGCATATAATAAGTTGTTGAATGTCGTTTGTCGCGAAAAAACTGGCGACTTCGAACATCATTATGTTTTCCGCAAACAAAGTTGTATCTCACAAATGTTATTAATTGTCTTCATAATGTTAACCACGTATAGTTAACGGAAGACGTAGAAACGATATTCCGAAACGAATACGTATAGCGTAAGTCAAACGTTCGAATTAGAATAGAGACTCCACGAACACAAATTCGCTGTGGCAGGTATGAAATATAAACTCCGTTACTCGCTCGTTACACTTGAAGGACAGATGTTGAATGGGCCGAAACGAGCCGCCGCATAACAGCGTAGTTGCCTGCTAACTTCGACAGAAGGAAGATGCGGTCCCTAGCGCAACTTATAACATCGTCGAAAATCAGTGCGGACGGGAGAGCTTTGGTACACCCTGTTAAAAAAACGGAAAAATGGAGGCGGTACAATTGGAGAGCGATCCGCCTTCACCAACATGCATAAGCAATTCATTACCATGTATATATTTGAATTACAAAAAACTAATAATTAAAAAAATCGCATGGCGCGAGATTCGATACGGCGACCTTCGGATTACGAACCCAAGAGCTTACCGCTGCGCCACGACGCTGCGAAAAATTATTAATCGTAGAGAGTATTTCACCGCAACGGTTTCTTTTAACTGTCGATTTTCTCGACAACGGCTGAGAAGTGCATCTTGGTGCTTTGCCACATTACACCTCTGGTCATGAGCTTTTATTATGCGCAGTATGAATCGAATCTGAATTTCACAATTGGCGGCCTCCCCTTGTCAGCCCAGATCCATTGTCGTTAATTCGCTGCGCGCGTTCATTTCATGTCTGGCTCACCTCCCTGCCCCACTAGCCAGTAGCCTTTAGCCACAAATATATTTTATTTATTACTCACAATGCACTCGATTCTTAAGTGTTTTTGTCAGCATGAGACCCTTACCTAGTTGATTCATTAATGGAAACAATGAAGAAGGAGTGTAGTGTGTTCCGTCAGAGGTTTGCTTAGCAAGCGCGACAACGTTACGACAATACTCATCCAAATCCAGTGGTAAACGCTTCAAGAGAGACATTGTGGCCGACGGCTGTGGCCGAGCGGTTCTAGGCGCTTCAGTCCGGAACCGCGCTGCTGATACGGTCGCAGATTCGAATCCTGCCTCGAGCATGGTTGTGTGTGATGTACTTCGTTAAGTTAGGTTTGAGTAGTTCTAAGTCTAGGGGACTGATGACCACAGATGTTAAGTCCCATAGTGCTCAGAGCCATTTGAACCATATGAAGAGACATAATCCAACAAAAAGTATTCGGACACCTCATACTGGGCATTAATATGTGGTGCGTCCATCCTTCCCTTTTATAACAGCTTCAACTCAGCGGGGGAACTTTCAAAAATGTGTCTGAGTGTCTGTTCAATAATGGCAGCCCCTTCTTCCTCAAAAGCCAAAGCCAGAAAAGGTAGTGATATTGAGCGCTGGGGTGTGGAGCGAAGACGACGCTCTAACTCATCCCTAAGGAGTTCCATTGGTTTCAGATCAGAACCCTGTGAATGCCAGTCCACTTCAGGAATGTTATTATCCACAAATAATTGCCTCATAGGTGCTGCATATGACAGGCTGCATTGTCATGCTGATACAGTCATCGTTTTCGTACTGTTACTCTACTGTATGCAGTACACATTGCTGTAATATGTGTTCATATGTTCCCACAATTAGAGTTTTATTATGCACGATAAGGGGACCACACCCTAACCACGATAAATACTCTCATACTGTAGCACCATCTCATCCGTACTTCACTGTTGACACCACACAAGATGGCAAGCATCTTTCTCCAGACATTTGTCAAACCCAAACCCTTCCATTGGATTTCCATAGGGTACAGCATGATTCATTACTCCAAAACACTCGTTTCCAGTTATCCACCGCCCAGTTCCGTCGCTCTTTACACCACCTCAAGCGTCACTAAGCAGTGACGACAGAAATTTGTTGCTTATAAGGAGCTGCTCGACCACTTTATCCTATTCTTATTAACACCCTACCTACAGTCACTGTATTAGTTCGACTTCTGGTAGTACATGGGAACTCACGATTCCTTCCTTCGTCTGATTTCATGCGATTTTACATAACCCCTGTTCAAAGTTTCAAACGTGTGTGATACTAAGGGACCAAACTGCTGAGGTCATTGGTCCCTAGACTTACGTGTGGCTGAGCGGTTCTTGGCGTTTCAATCTTGAACCGCGCGACCGCTACGGTCGCAGGTTCGAATCCTGTCTCAGGCATGGATGTGTGTGATGTCCTTGGTTAGTCAGGTTTAAGCAGTTCCAAGTTCTAGGGGACTGATGACCTCAGACGTTAAGTCCCATAGTGCTCAGAGCCATTTGGACCACTTTCCCTAGACTTACACACTACTTAAACTAACTTATGCTAAGAGCAACACACACACACCCATGCCCGAGGGAGGACTCGAACCTCCGGCGGGAGAGGCCGCGCAATCAGTGGCATGGCGCCTCTAACCGCACGGCCACTCCGCGCGGCACATAACCTCTCTCCACAATGGTCCAAATGGTTCAAATGGCTCTGAGCACTGTGGGACTTAACTTCTGAGGTCATCAGTCCCCTAGAACTTAAAACTACTTACACCTAACTAACCTACGGACATCACACACATCCATGCCCGAGGCAGGATTCGAACCTGCGACCGTATCGGTCTCGCGGTTCCAGACTGTAGCATCTAGAACCGCTCGGCCACTCCGACCGGCTCACTCCACAATGCTCGTGGTACCTGTATGTCAGTATAAGACGTCTGCCTACTATTGCTTTAGCTGTGGTTGTTACTTCGCGTTTCTACTTCACAATCACGCAACCAACAGTCGACTTCGTTAGCTTTAATTGGGGTTAAATATACCTGATGGATTTGCCACTGAGGCGACAACGACTTGTCCAATCACTAGCCCACGTTCGAAGTCACTGAGTTCTCTTTAACAATACATTTTGCGCCTCTCGTGACATCTAGTGGTCAATTCCACATTTCGCTGGGGTATACCAATACTTTTGATCAGGTCCTGCAGATATCAATGTAGATGCAGATGTAGGATCGTGATGATTCTCAGCCGTCAACAGGCCAGCCTCATGTACAACAACCAGCATATTATGGTAGCCGTGGTCGACCATCTCACTATGCACAGAAATTAGTGGCAGAAACGTGAATTTGACAGGTAACTGTATACACAAACGAAATAGAATTCGACATTCACGTGCTCAACGCGCAAAACGTCTTCATCATTCATAAACATAAAACAATCATTCTGGAACATTTTTATTAGGCTTTAAACATTTAGTTCCAGTTAAGAATCCTTCTGAGGAAACACATAAATCTTTTTTTAGCTGATTAAAACTCTATACGTGAATTTTCAGTCGGTGTTAGGCAGAACATGATGTTGTTGTTGTCTTCAGTCCTGAGACTGGTTTGATGCAGCTCTCCATGATACTCTATCCTGTGCAAGCTTCTACATCCCCCAGTACTTACTGCAACCTACATCCTTCTGAATCTGCTTAGTTTATTCATCTCTTGGTCTCCCTCTGCGATTTTTGGTTCAAATGGTTCAAATGGCTCTGAGCACTATGGGACTTAACAGCTATGGTCATCAGTCCCCTAGAACTTAGAACTACTTGAACCTAACTAACCTAAGGACATCACACAACACCCAGCCATCACGAGGCAGAGAAAATCCCTGACCCCGCCGGGAATCGAACCCGGGAACCCGGGCGTGGGAAGCAAGAACGCTACCGCACGACCACGAGATGCACTCTGCGATTTTTACCCTCCACGCTGCCCTCCAATGCTAAATTTGTGATCCCTTAATGCCTCAGAACATGTCCTACCAACTGGTCCCGTCTTCTTGTCAAGTTGTGCCACAAAGTCCACTTCTCCCCAATTCTATTCAATACCTCCTCATTAGTTATGTGATCTACCCATCTAATCTTCAGCATTCTCCTGTAGCACCACATTTCGAAAGCTTCTATTCTTTTCTTGTCCAAACTACTTATCGTCCATGTTTCACTTCCATACATGGTTACACTCCATACGAATACTTTCATAAACGACTTCCTGACACTTAAATCTATACTCAATGTTAACAAATTTCTCTTCTTCAGAAACGCTTTCCTTGCCATTGCCAGTCTACATTTTATATTCTCTCTACTTCGACCATCATCAGTTATTTTGCTCCCCAAATAGCAAAACTCCTTTACTACTTTAAGTGTCTCATTTCCTAATCTAATTCCCCCAGCAACACCCGACTTAATTCGACTACATTCCATTATCCTCGTTTTGCTTTTGTTGATGTTCATCTTATATCCTCCTTTCAAGACACTGTCCATTCCGTTCAACTGCTCTTCCAAGTCCTTTGCTGTCTCTGACAGAATTACAATATCGTCGGCGAACCTCAAAGTTTTTATTTCTGCTCCATGGACTTTAATACCTACTCCGATTTTTTCTTTTGTTTCCTTTACTGCTTGCTCAATATACAGATTGAATAACATCGGGGACAGGCTACAACCCTGTCTCACTCCCTTCCCAACCACAGCTTCCCTTACATGTCACTCGACTCTTATAACTGCCATCTGGTTTCTATACAAATTGTAAATAGCCTTTCGTTCCCTGTATTTTACCCCTTCCACCTTCAGAATTTGAAAGAGGGTATTCCAGCCAACATTGTCAAAAGTTTTCTCTAAGTCTACAAATGCTAGAAATGTAGGTTTGCCTTTCCTTAATCTATTTTCTAAGATAAGTCGTAGGGTCAGTATTGCCTCACGTGTTCCAACATTTCTGCGGAATCCAAACTGATCTTCGCCGAGGACGGCTAATACCAGTTTTGCCATTCGTCTGTAAAGAATTCGCTTTAATATTTTGCAGCTGTGACTTATTAAACTGATAGTTCGGTAATTTTCACATCTGGCAACACCTGCTTTCTTTGGGATTGGAATTATTATATTCTTCTTGAAGTCTGAGAGTATTTCGCCTGTCTCATACATCTTGCTCACCAGATGGTAGAGTTTTCTCAGGACTGGCTCTCCCAAGGTCGTCAGTAGTTCTAATAGAATGTTGTCTACTCCCTGGGTCTTGTATCGACTCAGGTCTTTCAGTGCTCTGTCAAACTCTTCACGCAGTATCGTATGTCCCATTTCATCTTCATCTACATCCTCTTCCATTTCCATAATATTGTCCTCAAGTATATCGCCCTTGTATAGACCCTCTATATACTCCTTCCACCTTTCTGCTTTCCCTTCTTTGCTTAGAACTGGGTTTCCATCTGAGCTCTTGATATTCATACAAGTGGCTCTCTTTTCTCCAAAGGTCTCTTTAATTTTCCTGTAGGCAGTATCTATCTTACCCCTAGTGAGATAAGCCTCTACATCCTTACATTTGTCCTCTAGCCATCCCCGCTTAGCCGTTTTGCACTTCCTGTCGATCTAATTTTTCAGACGTTTGTATTCCCTTTTGCCTGCTTCATTTACTGCGTTTTTATATTTTCTCCTTTCATCAATTAAATTCAATATTTCTTCTGTTACCCAAGGATTTCTACTAGCCCTCGTCTTTTTACCTACTTGATCCTCTGCTGCCTTCACTACTTCATCCCTCAGAGCTACCCATTCTTCTTCTACTGTATTTCTTTCCCCCATTCCTGTCAATTGTTCTCTTATGCTCTCACTGAAAATCTATACAACCTCTGGTTCTTTCAATTTATCCAGGTCCACATCTCCTTAACTTCCCACCTTTTTGCAGTTTCTTCAGTTTTAATCTACGGTTCATAACCAATAGATTGTGGTCCGAGTCCACATCTGCCCCTGGAAATGTCTTACAATTTAAAACCTGGTTCCTAAATCTCTGTCTTACCATTATGTAATCTATCTGATACCTTCTAGTATCTCCAAGATTCTTCCATGTATACAACCTCCTTTTATGAATCTTGAACCAAGTGTTAGCTATGATTAAGTTATGCTCTGTGCAAAATTCTACCAGACGGCTTCCTCTTTCATTTCTCTCCCTCAATCCATATTCACCCACTATGTTTCCTTCTCTCCCTTTTCCTACTCTCGAATTCCAGTCACCCATGACTATTACATTTTCGTCTCCCTTCACTATCTGAATAATTTCTTTTATTTCATCATACATTTCTTCAATCTCTTCATCATCTGCAGAGCTAGTTAGCATATAAACTTGTACTACTGTGGTAGGCATGGGCTTCGTGTCTATCTTGGCCACAATAATGCGTTCGGTATGCTGTTGGTAGTAGCTTACCAGCACTCCTATTTTTTTTATTCATTATTAAACCTACTCCTGCATTACCCCTATTTAATTTTGTATTTATAACCCTGTATTCACCTGACCAAAAGTCTTGTTCCTCCTGCCACCGAACTTCACTAATTCCCATTATATCTAACTTTAACCTATCCATTTCCCTTTTTAAATTTTCTAACCTACCTGCCCGATTAAGGGATCTGACATTCCACGCTACGATCCGTAGAACGCCAGTTTTCTTTCTCCTGATAACGATGTCCTCTTGTGTAGTCCCCGCCCGGAGATCCGAATGGGGGACTATTTTTCCTCCGGAATATTATACCCAAGAAGAAGCCATCATCATTTAACCATACAGTAAAGCTGCATGCCCTCGGGAACATGATAGTGATATCAAAAAGGGAAACACTTGTTATGTTGCACAAAATCGTATTTATTTTGTCACGAAGCGGCTTTCACCTTCGTTGGTCATCTTCAGGTGACAACTGAATGTAGCAAACAAACGTAAAAATGTTGTGCGATTTATACAGATGTTATTTGTACAGAACATATAAAAATAGCGTAGAGTGTTTACATAGGAAAAACATTACATTCTTTGTCACATGGGAATAATTACATGAACTGAAAAAGTGGGAGATACATTTAACGACTGATGAGAAGTAAGGTCCCAGCTGTCGGCTGATACACATCTACAGAGAGGCAAGTTAAGTGTTCGTCTTTTCCTATGCTTTACTCGTAGTATATTAATTAAGTTTCGTGCATGTTTTTCTGTTTAAGAAGTGTAAGCTTGCATTCTCTAAGTGTAAATTCAGGCAGTCTGTTGCGCAGCCTTCAATTCTTCTGAACAACCAGCTACATAGCTCACTGAGGCATCAGCGTCCATTGTGAAATCTGAAGGGTAGCGAGTTGCATATCTAGGATTCTGCCTGCGTTTACAGTTTTCTTCATCAGTTAGTCTTTCACAAATGAGTAGGATATATGTATGCAGTGTGCGGAAGCAGGAGGAGCTGGCCGCAGTTCACAAACAGCTCAGTGAGCTTTTGGCTATGGTCAGTCACCTTCAGGCTGCTGCCTTGGAGTGTAGCAATGGCGGAGAACATGTCGCGTCATATGGGACACTTCAGGTGTCGCCTGTTTCGTCCATAGTCTCTGCTGCCACTTCATAGTGTGCCCGACGCCGAGGCGGGGAGTAACGAGTTCGCGTCACTCGACGTGGAGGGCCAGTCTGGAGACTGGCCATCTGGCTTCGCTCAGTCACCCTGTGAGTGGACAGGTGGACCCTCCTTCAGCAGGGTCCGAGCAGGCACAGGGAGTTCATTAGTCATCAGGAGCTCCAACGTTAGGCGCGTTATGGAGCCCCTTAGGCAGACAGGGCTCAGGGCTGGAAAGAAAGTCAATATGCACTCGGAATGTCTGCTGGGGGCCTCATCCGAGATGTGGAGGCGGCTTTGCCTGCTGCTATTGAGCTTTCAGGGTGCAGTCATCTGCAAGCTGAGGCTCATATATCCGTTAGGATAGTGCTGCGAAATTTGGCATTAATGGGATACGGCAACAGACGACCGACGCAAGTGCCTTTGCTAACAGCACGACATCGTCTGCAGCGCCTCTCCTGGGCTCGTGACCATATCGATTGGACCCTAGACGACTATAAAACTGTGGCCTGGTCAAATGAGTCCCGATTTCAGCTGGTAAGAGGTGATGGAAGGGTTCGAGTGTGGCGCTGACCACACGAAGCCATGGACCCAAGTTGCCAACAAGCCACTGTGCAAGCTGGTGATAGCTCCACAATTGCGTGACTGTGTTTACATAGAATAAGGTGGGTCCTCCGGTCCAACTGAACCGATCATTGACTGGAAATGGTTATGTTCGGTAACTTGGAGACCATTTGCAGTCACTCATCAGCTTCATGATCACAAACAACTATGAAATCTTTATGGATGACCATGCGCCATGTCACCAGACCACAATTGTTCGCGATTGATTTGAAGAACATTCTGGACAATTCTAGCGATTGATGTGGCCACCCAGATCTCCCAACATGAATTCCTTCGAACATTTATGAGACATAATCGAAAGGTCATTTCGTATACAAAATCCTGAACCGGCAACACTTTCGCAATTATAGACGGCTATACGAGGCAGCATGTCTCAGTACTTCTGCAACGGACCTCCAACGACTTGTTGAGTCCATGCTACGTCGGATTGCTACTCAACACCGGGAAAAAGAGGGGTCTGACATGATATTAGAAGGTATCTCACAACTTTTGTCACCTGAGTGTAAGTAGTCATGTAGGCTGAACGTAATTATAACGACACGTATTCCAATCTAACTCAGGCCTCTACAAGCATTAGTCCAACTGAGGCTGCTCTTCACAGCTCCATACAGCTAAACTCGGTTTACGTCATACTGGATAGCCAACGTCCTCCATTTATTGCTCTTACATTAAAGATTGGATTAAGGTAAAAATTTTCTACAAAAGGAAAATAGGGAATTAAAATAGTAATTGCAACAAAATACAATTTTTTCTGAAGGCATAAAGATTCGAAAAAATCATTATGATAAGCGTTACACTGCCGGACAGCCAACACTCTCTGTTTTTATTTCCCGTATGTAAAACGATAGGTTAGCTGTATGGATCTGTAAACAGCGGTCTTAGTTCGACAAATGCTTGTACATGCCAAAGTTACACTGGAATATGTGTTGTTATAATTATGTTCACTCTACATGACTACTTATAAGGGTACGTAATTGTCCAGTTGTAAGAAAATGACTCTGAGCACTATGGAACTCAACTTCTAAGGTCATCAGTCCCCTAGAACTTAGAACTACTTAAACCTAACTAACCTAAGGACAGCACACACATCCATGCCCGAGGCAGGATTCGAACCCGCGACCGTAGCCGTCGCGCGGTTCCAGACTGTCCAGTTGTAATTGTGTACAACAGTGACATGGCGTTTGATCAATTTGCTGTTTCTATGTCTGATTATTGTATTATTTGTATTTACAGCAGTAATGGTAGCTGCACTGTCAGTTGAAATATAGATTTGCAAAATGACAAAAAAGACAGATGACGTTACGACCGATGCTGACCTTCCTTCCGTCCTGGATTACATCACGTTGTTGGGGAATAATCATTCCCATAGAATCGAACCTGAATCTGTATTTTATTGCAGATCTAGCTGGTTTTCAGCTACATCAGAGGGATCATCAGTGCTGGTAATGGCTATACTGTAACTGAAATATAGTTATATCTATAATTAAATGCAGATTGGCACGCGAATGTTTGCTATGTCCATGCCTGATCATAACCATTTCACAGTCACTGAGCACAATGATTTCTTATGAAATCCAACGCGATAAGATCACATTATTTCTTCCGCACGTCTTTCGTTCAAAGGGTACCACTTAATTTTGGCCCTATGCTATACAGATGGTAGAAGCTCCTAAACAGAGCATATTGAGATAAGAAACTAATAGTCAGAAACGAATATTTAATTTTTGGAAGTATAAACAACTTCATATTTATAGCAACAACTTAAACGCACAACAGCTTTTGGAACTGACAACCGTTGGTCTCAAAACATGCATTGCAACGGAACATGAAATTTTCCCGCCCTCTCTCAGATGTCCCTATTGTCTGTTGTATAACGAGATTGGAACCTACTATCCTACCAATCAGTTCCTTTTCAGTTTAGACTGGAAAGTGATGTATCAACGCATTCGTGCAACCACATTGGAAAATTATGTAAGCGTCGGATCAGGCGACACCATTCGCCATGAGAAGCAAACGATACTTTAAATTCAACGATCAGAGAACCCATTGTTCAGGTGCTTGTGGACATTAATATCGAATTGGGGTAACCAATTGTCGTGCTGAAACCACATCCTCTCGCTAACAACAATAGAAGTAGTCTAGTCTCCAAAACCTGTGGTGGCTCGTGTCGAATGACCATCATTGTTATATACACCATCTAAACAAATTGCTAGCAAATAATAACTTATTATCCTCATTTTTTGTTTTTCGTCTTTCATTAATTGCTTCTATATTGGAGATGAGGTTCGTATAATGTAAATAAATGAAAGATTGCCTTAGACGAACCACTTTTCCACGCCGAGCCTGTTAGCTGTTCTTGTACAATGAAGGATGAGCGTGGAGTCTGTATTTTCATCATTCCAAATTCCAAACATTGCTATTGTGGCAGACGAAAACACCATCAAGGTTGAAATAGCCCTCATCCGTGAACGATATACACTGCAGGAATTGCAGTTTGTATTACATTGGCAGTGTCTAGCACATTGGCAAAATTTCACTCATAATTATTTTCACACCATTGCTTACACATGTTGTTTACCGTAGGGGTGCTAATGCTGCGCCGACCGGTGTGGCCGAGCGGTTCTAGGCGCTTCAGTCTGGAACCACGCGACCGCTACGGTCGCAGGTTCGAATCCTGCCTCAGCCATGGATGTGTGTGATGTCCTTAGGTTAGTTAGGTTTAACTAGTTCTAAGTTCTAGGGGACTGATGACCTCAGATGTTAAGTCCCATAGTGCTCAGAGCCATTTGAACCATTTTTTTGCTAATGCTGCTCCATCACCATTCTTCGAAGAGTAAATTTCTGGGGAAAATTTTCTCTTCGCCACTAACCAACAACATCTCCAATCAATTCTACTTTGCGAAAATTCTTTGTTGATAACCTCTGCCACTTGTTTGTGACCTGAGCAGCGCAATTTCTCATACGTTTCTATCAATGGCGATTAATTTATTCCAAATAGAATGACCCCTCTTGCGAAATATTTATCTGTACATTAGTTTGGCTTTCCGGAAACTATACTCTGCTGTACACCACATTAAATGCATGCCTCCAAGTCCTTTAACGGATAATGCCGCTTTGTCGACAACCAATCTTGAACAGTAACAAGTGGTAAATTCTACAGATGACTATCGCAAAAGATTTTGTATCGTTATTCAAGGTAGATCTACCAATGACGATATGGTAGGCACTTACTTTTAATGGAACACAAACGCTTCGCAGTCACGGGCCTCACACACATTGGCCATTAAACATCTCATATTTCCAGAAATACTAATTTGCGAATATTATTATCTTATGCACAGTTAGGATCCCTGCCATCTGTATAATTTCGCTCCTGAAATTTAGTGACATCCAGTATACCCCGCCATCAGCCTAAGAAGTTTCGATACTGTATTGATAAAAAATAGAGAAGAGTTAAAATGGTCGTTTTTTGCTTCAGATGTTCTACATAGTCCCCCTCCGCTTGAGTACAACACACAGAATGTTCATACAACCATGCGAAACTCTCAGAAAGGTTCTTCTTTGGGATGTTGTTCAACCTACGCGACACATTCGCATCATCTTAGGTCTCGGCGAACCATCAGAGACCATTTCTTCACCTTACTGCTTTGTGGTACGTTCGTATTGATAACACCAAATCTCTACCCGTGATGATTATTTCCAGAAAAGAAATGTTCAAGTTCTCATATTAACCAATTTGTTGCAGGCGTCCCCACGTCGTTGTTTTTTGTCGGGGAGCCAAGCTGTACGTACACACTTTCACACACAATTTTCTTTTCTTCAAATAATTAAGGAGAATGACTTGAACATTTGATTTAAAGCTGTTCAGTTCGTTGCTCCATTGCGATTTGTGACACAACAACATTGAAAAGTCGGCCTCTGTGGCCGAGCGGTTCTAGGCGCTTCAGTCCGGAACCGCGCTGCTGCTACGGTCGCAGGTTCTAATCCTGCCACGGGCATGGATGTGTGTGATGCCCTTAGGTTAGTTAGGTTTAAGTAGCTCTAAGCCTAGGGGACTGATGACCTCAGATGTTAAGTCCCATAGTGCTTAGAACCATTTGAACCATTTGAACCAACGTTGACAAACAACGGTCGCAGTACATAACACTGCCTTCTCATAACCAACTGGTCGAATGTAAAACCATTTTTTACAGTTGTTGGTTCAAGCTGCCACCATAGTTACTGCACTGACGTCGTTTTTACACCAAGAATAAAATCAGCCACGGAATTTCAGGGGCGGGCGGTGCATTCATCAATGATTTTATCAATAAGCAGTGAATTCCTTCCCTTCATGAAAGACTCTCAGGATAATAACATGCTCAATCTCTAGAGTCTTTCACGATCGTTAAACATCCCTCTGGAGTGACGAAACAGGCCACGACAACACATCTCTAACTGTGGAAAAGGCAGATGCCGCATTGTCGTGCATACGGTAGCAGGGGAAAAGTGTAATTAATCCACGCACATACTCGGTTCTTAAATTCTTTTCCGACTTTTTCTTGTACTTTGTACTTTAGTGTGGAAGTCATACATAAAATTCAAGTAAGAGACGCTCTGTTCATCACTGGAGTTGACAACTCAGCTTAATGGTTCAAATGGCTCTGAGCACTATGGGACTTAACATATGAGGTCATCAGTCCTCTAGAACTGTTATCATGTTTTCATGGCATTCCCTGGGTGATCTCGTCATTCTGGGAGGCACAGTGGATCAATACACGTACCCATCTATCGTTGGGAACCTTGTAAACCTCTACATGCAGTTTTTGTGTCCCCGGCAACGATGGCATCTACCAGCAGGACAATTCAACGTGTCACACAGCTCGCAGTGGACGTGTGTGGTTGGAAGAGCGCCAGGTTGAGTTTACCGTACACCCGTGGCCACCAAAATCCACGGATTTAAACTCAAACGAGAATCTGTGAGACCACTTCGATCGGGATGGTCGCGTCATGGATCCTCAACCAAGAAACCTAGGGCAGATAGCCACGGCACTGGAGTCGCCATGGCTCTACATCCCGGTCGGTACCTTCCAGAACTTCATTGACTCTCTTCCTGCACTTTCGTGTCGCTGAAAACAATTATTCTTGCTTTTGACAGGTAGTCACATTAATGTGACTGGGCCGTGTATGCATTTACAACTAGGCATACTTTACAATACGGGCATACGGTGTATGATCGATTATACAGTTGGCATCACTACCATATCTCCTCTTCCCTGTTCCCAATTCGCGAACTGTGCGTTGGAAAGGCGACCTCCGTATGAGCTCTAATTTCTCTGATTTTCTCGTCGATGATATTTCAGAAGGTTTATGTCTGAAGAACTAATGTGTCACTCGACTATGTTTAGAACGTACGCTCTCCAAATTTCTGTAGTAACCTCTCTGTCATGCACAACATCTGTCTTGAAACGACTGCACCTAGAGTTTGTTGAGCATTTCGGTAACGATCTCGCGCTTGCCATACGATCCCTAGACGAAACACGCCCCACTTCGTTGGATCCTCTCTATCACTTCTATTAATCCAACCAGACAAGTGTCTTCGTCTGATGAGAAATACTCAAGAATGCGTCTTAGTATTGTCTTGTAAATAACTTCGTTCGTCGATGACTACATTTTCTTATCATTCTTCGCTCCGGACTCTGACTTGTAGGGATTTTACGGTTTTTATTGTTTCCATTGATTTACAGCCAATAGCGTAACTGGAAGTTTACTAATTTCCAGCATTCTGGAAGGCATGACGGCAACAACTGTATGGATTACGATATTATGCAATAAATTGCAGAGGATCGTCGAAGTTGCAGTATTAATTTCCTTTATTACTTGATGACTAGTTCCGAGCTTAAGTTCATCATCACTAGGATAATTTGATAATGAGGCTCTAAACTAGTCGTGAAGTAACAAAGAAAATTAATAATAAAACTAATATTTCGCCATCGACGGTTCTCCACAGTTTATTGCATAATTTGGTAATTGGAAGTATTGATTCTTATCACCTATTTATACAATGTGGTACTCTTGCCTACGTTCACACTTAACTGCCAGTTCCTGGAACAATCATGGATCGTCTGAAGGTCTTCCTGTTCCTTCGCTATGGTCTTCCGGTGTTGCAGCCTTTCTATAGAGAACAACATCGTTTGTCTGCGAACAGTCCCATAGAGCTTCAGACGTTATTCACTGGATTATTTACATCTATTGTAAACAGTAACAGCTCTATAACATATCTTTACCAGCGCTCGAAATTTCACCTACATCTGCCGATTTGTCCCGTTAAGAAGGGTGTATTAAACTCTGTTATACAGGAAACCTTGAATCCAATCACAATTTGGTCTGTTACTCTATTAGATCGTATTTTGTTCACTAAACGACGGTATGGTACTTTATCTAAAGCCTTCCAGAAATGGAGAAACACGGTGTCAAGCGGGGCGTTGTTGTCTTCGATGCTGTGGATCTCGTAGACGAATAGAGTGAGCTGAGTTTCGCAAAGTCCTCTTTGTAGAGTTCGTATTGGTTTATAGTTGAGAGTCTGGAAACGTAATGCATAAGCATAAAACGTGCTCATAATTCAAAAAAAGGTAACTGACATCAGTGGTATTGACCTTCATTTATATGCGTCTCTTCGATGACCATCCTTGAAAACGGGAATGACGTTCGGTTTTTTGTTTTCGTCCGCTTACCACTAGTTGTCGTTCCAGCAACCTCCTATAAACTGCCGCTGGAATGTGAGCAGTTTCTTTCCCAAATTACGTAAATTAAGGCATGACGGACGGAAGAAAGAGGACATAAGAAGACTACTAATATCAAATAAGTGCTTTAAGCTAGAAATAAATTTCTGAGAATTTATAACTCGAACTGAGCCATGGACTTGAGAAAAATCGGAAAAGCGAAAAATTTAAGCGTTTGGCATTCGGGGCTTTATAAGCCTGCTGAACGTTAAATGGACTGATAAGGTTATATATAAGGAGGTTCTCTGTAGAACTGTTCACCAAAGAGGTATATGGAAATCACAGACTAGATGAAGGGTTAGGATGATATAACATGCGCTAAGACACCGAGGAATAACTTCCATGGGACTGGAGGAAGCTATAGAGTGCAAACATTGTAGGGTAAAACAGACTGCAATATATCCACCAAATAACTGAGCACGTTGAGTATTAAGTGCTAGTCTGAGGTGAAGCGATTGGCACAGAACAGAAAATAGTGATCGGGTGCGTGAAAATAGTCTCAAGGTTAACTAACGAACTCCGTCCGAACAGGTCTTGAAGGCCCAACGGTACTGGACCGACCGCCATGTCATTCTCAGCCCATAGGCGTTATGCATGTGGATACGGAGGGCCATTTGGTCAGCACACAACTCTCCCGGTCGTTGTCGGTTTCCGTGACCGGAGGCGCTACTTGTAGTTCCTCAATTGGACTCAAAAGGGCTGAGTGGATCCCGCTTGCCAACAGCCCTCGGCAGACCCAGACTGTCACCCATCCAAGTACTAGCCAAGTCCGTCAGTGCTTGACTTTGGTGATCCGACGGAAACCGGTGTCATCACTGCCGCAAGGCTGTTAGCAGTCAGAAGGTTGATAACCCACAGTTTGTCTGCAGAGGCAAATGACGAAGACCTGTGTCATTTTTTGTAAGGGATATCCACGACGGTTCTTCATTTGCTCTGCTGAAATATCTTTCCTTCCTATCACACAGTTGGTCCTGTTTTCGCGAATCGTGAGTGTTGTGTCTTACAACATCTGCCGAGTGAAGTGGAATGCGATGAGCACGTCTAGAGTTTAGTCTCAAGTTTGGTGTCGTTGACGATGTGAAAGAGAAGGGATGGAGGGATTTCTGATAGCGACACATAGCCTTGAGAAGCACTAGTGCTGGTGCCGATTATAATATGCCTATCCGACGGACGAATAACCATCAACTGTGTCACACACATTCCCTCCATGAGACACAGCGTTCATGTTTCGAATATGAACTAACACACTGGCCTAAATTTTGGTGACCAGGAATTTCAGGCCGCCACGTCGCCTACCGCTAGCACAATTAAGATTCAAAGCTGCTACCTACAGTCTGAGCATCACTGTGCAGGCATACGTTAGCAACATCGGCTATGAATGGAAGTTCATTATTTAGGTACCTGATATCAATAGCATAAGCAAAGTATTGACCAGGTCAACGGAATATTTTTGGTTATGTATGTTTTTAATATAATAGTCTTACATATGTTTTGTTCAACTTAATATATCGGAATCCTCAGTGGTAAAAAAATTCTTTGATTTGAATGGATTATCACTGAATGAATAGTCTTCAAAGTTGAAGAAATTTTGTACGACTTCTGATCATTTTTACAACAGTTAATAAATTCAAAATGGCTGTATTAGTCATGGAAAAGATTCTCGTGAAAAATGTTACAAAGCTGCAGTCAGAGACGGAAATACACTCCTGCAAATTGAAATAAGAACACCGTGAATTCATTGTCCCAGGAAGGGGAAACTTTATTGACACATTCCTGGGGTCAGATACATCACATGATCACACTGACAGAACCACAGGCACATAGACACAGGCAACAGAGCATGCACAATGTCGGCACTAGTACAGTGTATATCCACCTTTCGCAGCAATGCAGGCTGCTATTCTCCCATGGAGACGATCGTAGAGATGCTGGATGTAGTCCTGTGGAACGGCTTGCCATGCCATTTCCACCTGGCGCCTCAGTTGGACCAGCGTTCGTGCTGGACGTGCAGACCGCGTGAGACGACGCTTCATCCAGTCCCAAACATGCTCAATGGGGGACAGATCCGGAGATCTTGCTGGACAGGGTAGTTGACTTACACCTTCTAGAGCACGTTGGGTGGCACGGGATACATGCGGACGTGCATTGTCCTGTTGGAACAGCAGTTCCCTTGCTGGTCTAGGAATGGTAGAACGATGGGTTCGATGACGGTTTGGATGTACCGTGCACTATTCAGTGTCCCCTCGACGATCACCAGTGGTGTACGGCCAGTGTAGGAGATCGCTCCCCACACCATGATGCCGGGTGTTGGCCCTGTGTGCCTCGGTCGTATGCAGTCCTGATTGTGGCGCTCACCTGCACGGCGCCAAACACGCATACGACCATCATTGGCACCAAGGCAGAAGCGACTCTCATCGCTGAAGACGACACGTCTCCATTCGTCCCTCCATTCACGCCTGTCGCGACACCACTGGAGGCGGGCTGCACGATGTTGGGGCGTGAGCGGAAGACGGCCTAACGGTGTGCGGTACCGTAGCCCAGCTTCATGGAGACGGTTGCGAATGGTCCTCGCCGATACCCCAGGAGCAACAGTGTCCCTAATTTACTGGGAAGTGGCGGTGCGGTCCCCTACGGCACTGCGTAGGATCCTATGGTCTTGGCGTGCATCCGTGCGTCGCTGCGGTCCGGTCCCAGGTCGACGGGCACGTGCACCTTCCGCCGACCACTGGCGACAACATCGATGTACTGTGGAGACCTCACGCCCCACGTGTTGAGCAATTCGGCGGTACGTCCACCCGGCCTCCCGCATGCCCACTATACGCCCTCGCTCAAAGTCCGTCAACTGCACATACGGTTCACGTCCACGCTGTCGCGGCATGCTACCAGTGTTAAAGACTGCGATGGAGCTCCGTATGCCACGGCAAACTGGCTGACACTGACGGCGGCGGTGCACAAATGCTGCGCAGCTAGCGCCATTCGACGTCCAACACCGCGGTTCCTGGTGTGTGCGCTGTGCCGTGCGTGTGATCATTGCTTGTACAGCCCTCTCGCAGTGTCCGGAGCAAGTATGGTGGGTCTGACACACCGGTGTCAATGTGTTCTTTTTTCCATTTCCAGGAGTGTATCTAAAAACTGCCTATTGTGATACTGGACAACCGACGATTACAGATGTCTGAAAAAGCTAGTGCCATAAACACGTAAGGAGAGAAAATACAGTACCTTTTGTGGTGTCACCGCCAGACACCACACCTGCTAGGTGGTAGCTTAAATCGGCCGCGGTCCATTTAGTACATGTCGGACCCGCGTGTCGCCACTGTGAGATCGCAGACCTAGCGCCACCACAAGGCAGGTCTCGAGATACGAGATAGCACTCGCCGCAGTTGTACGACGACATTGCTAGCGACAATACGGACAAAGCCTTCCTCTCATTTGCCGAGAGACAGTTAGAATAGCCTTTTGCTAAGTCCATGGCTACGACCTAGCAAGGCGCCATTAGCCTTACCTACTTTGAGAGTTATAGTATAAACGTCTCAAGAAGAACGCTGTATTCATCAAAGAATAAAAGTTAAGTATAAAGCAGCTACGTACTTTTCTTGCTACCATTCAATAGTTATCCTGTTCCCGACTTGACGCCAGTCGGCGTGTGTGTACGCGTGCCTTTCTTTCGGCTCCCTTCCCAGTGTGGCGTAGCAAGCTTGTTACGCCACAACACCTTTCCCTTGAAAAAATTAACTATGTTAAACAATGAATGTTTGACACAGCAACTGTATATAATCTGAAACTTCCTGGCAGATTAAAACTGTGTGCCCGACCGAGACTCGAACTCGGGACCTTTGCCTTTCGCGGGCAAGTGGTCTACCATCTGAGCTACCGAAGCACGACTCACGCCCGGTACTCACAGCTTTACTTCTGCCAGTACCTCGTCTCCTACCTTCCAAACTTTACAGAAGCTCTCCTGCGAACCTGGCTCAGATGGTAGAGCACTTGCCCGCGAAAGGCAAAGGTCCCGAATTCGAGTCTCGGTCGGGCACACAGTTTTAATCTGCCAGGAAGTTACATATCAGCGCACACTCCGCTGCAGAGTGAAAATCTCATTCTGTATATAATCTGTTTCCAAACTTCATCCTCAATTGAAATTGTGTGCCTCACGAGGCAACAAAAATGGGGCCTTGCCTTTTGGGAATAGTGCTCTTACCGACAAACGGTTTTTAATCCACCAGGAAGCTTCAAAATGGCGTTCACTTCGTTAATTTTTAAAATAACCCATAGACTGTGACTACAGCATTATTCCGCAATAATAGTCACGCGACGTATGTGACATGAATACCGTAGGACGACGGTTCAGATACCCGTCCAGCCATCCAGATTTCAGTTTTCCTTTGTTTCCCAAATCGTTTAAGTCAAAAGTCGGGAAAGTTCCTGTAAACAACTTGTGCTCCGCCTCTAATGCCCTCGTCGTCGATGGGACGCTAAGCTCGAATCTTCGTTCCTTCCTACTGCAAGGTATGTAGGTGTTCCTCTGTGAAGTTTGAAAATTAAGAGAGAGAAACGCGCAGAATCGAAAATGTGAGGACAGATGATGCCTCGTGCCTGGGTAGATCAGCCAGTAAGGTGAAAGGTGAAGTTCGGAGTTCGAGTCACGGCCCAGCATGTAGTTTTAATATGCCCAGTAATTTAAACTATCTGAAATATTTTCGTAAAATTGGAATCGCCTTTATTTACTGCTGACCAAATGAAAAGGAATATCTCAGCAATGATTCTTGGTCATTTAAAGAATCTAACTGGTTTTGTGTGCTGATAGTCTAGAGGAGTCGTGTGTCGGCCATTTCACTCCAGAATGGAAACAGTGGATGGAAGACTGTGACACTGCCCGAAAATAGGAAAGGGCGATTTTATCCGCCGGAGTAGCTATGATCAGTGCTTCCTAGTACGGTAAAAAATTTATCTTACCTTTTACTGAGTAAATAACTTACTGGAAAGTACTACGCAAATATTTTGGTTTCCCTGAGGGAAAATAAACATGAGAAGGGACTTGAAATTCAAATTAAAAAATGTATACTGCCTGACGAGCGATGTGAAACATCCAGCAGGCGAGAAATAAATAAATCAAAATTCACGAGCTGAGAGGATACATGGTGTGAGTTCTGTGATTACAAAATGGAGTCAAATCCTTGTAGAACTTGGCAGTATGAGCCCACTTCTCAAATTGACGCTACATCCTCTCTGGCCTGGATGCATGCACTGATTCGTCTGGTAAGAGTGCCATAAAGTGATTGTATTCTCTCCTGTGAAATCTGGCCCACAAGTATTGTAGCTGCTCCATGATATCGTGGATATTGTCACTGGGATATGGACAACATCTCAGCTGATCCCATACGTGTTGTGTCAGGGACTTGTTCGGGGTCTTGCTAGTCACATGAGTATCTCAACAACAGGCAGACGATTCATAGAGGTGCGTGCACTGCCCTGTTGAAAAATGGCACAACGATTCTGTCACAAGAGAGGTAACACATGAGAACGCTGGATGTCCGTACTTTTGAGCCGTCAGAGTTCCCCCCTAATCACTACCAGCCACGGCCTAAAGTCAAACTCGACGGCTCCGCACATCATGACGTCAGAAGTAATACATCTGTGCCTCTGCAAAACATTGCAAGGCTGGGACTTCTCCACCACTGTCGCCTATGATAGTCATCCAGGGCAGTCTAGAGCCTTGATTCATCGCTGGACAGAACGAGCCTGGTCACAGCACGACTCCAAACGCAGTCTTTTGCGTTGAGGTGTTAACGACAGTCTACACATGGGACTGCAATTCTTTAGTCCAATTACTGCTAGTCTCGGACCAATGGTGCGGGATGACACAAAGTTGCGAGGAGACCATTACGTAATCTCGGATGACAGGGCCAGATATGGAGGGGTTACGATGTGCTTGATGCACAATACGGCGATTCGTCCTTGTGGTAGTTTAACGTGATCGATCGGAGTCTTGACGATGAGTGTACTTGCACTCAATTCGAACAAACGGGAACCCACAATGAGTCCCCTTTCAAACTCTGTTAGGTGTTGGTGACGTTGCGAGTCTGTTTTCTTCACAACGATATTTACATCTGATACTTTTCACGCCCCTCATACACCCTACAAGGCCTGGTAACAACACTCAACACCAACAACTCTTAATGTGCGCTGGTGGCCTTTCTAACTGTTACAGCTGATAGCAACTCTAATCTCTTAAATACCTGCCGATGGTGTGTACGTGTACAAAGTTAAACTGAAATCGCCGCGCGGTCTATGGCGTCTTGTCACGGTCCGCGCGGCTCCTCCCGTCGAAGTTTCGAGTCCTTCCTCGGGCATGTGTGTATGTGTTGTCCTTAGCGTAAGTTACTTTAAGTTAGATTAAGTAGTGCGTAAGCTTAGGGACCGATGACCTCAGCAGTTTGGTCCCACAAGACCTTACCACAAATTTTAAATTGAAATCCGACCATGTGTTTTGCGTGCTTCACTTTGTTTACCGAGCAGTGTATCTTCCATGCGAAAACCGCCCTAGTCTCCAAATGTGTTTCAGAAATGTGAGACCGAGTAAATTTAAATATGAATTGTTGGGGCGTCCACCCTCCTACCCAGAAGTAGCAGATTATTAGAGCATTTAAAGAAATTCGAGAGTGAGGAAATGTTTGACAACAATGGAGAGGTTACACCAGCAGCAATAGATATTATGTAGACCTTCAACAATCGCACTTCTGGGATAAAATCTACTCACCTGAAATTCATCTGACAAAGTGAATCTAATTAAATGGAGTTCATTGGGTGCATTTCTGTCATAAAAACATAGGGTTTCACTACCACACCGACGATTTTTTTCATTGTCCTCGGAAGAGGCATAAGGAAGTGTAATCAATTACAAACGTGGCTGCATATATAATTTTCGTCCCAGCACTTCTTAAGTGTTGTTTGTAAGTCTTCAAGCTCATTAACGCATTGGATAAGCACTTGAAGGAGCACCTACTAGAAAGAAACACTGCTTCCATTCCTCATTCAAATCTTCTAGACACCGAATGATGTTTCTAAAACCCAGAGCTTCTTTTTTCTAAAAATTACACCAAAACCTCCTACTTCTCTTTTTTTTAACAGTTTGTGATGTTTAGACAAAACCGTTTACTACTTCTGAAATACATTTATTCTCTATTTCAATCTTAGTTGTACACTACTGGCCATAAAAATTGCTACACCACGAAGATGACGTGCTACAGACGCGAAATTTAACCGACAGGAAGAAGATGCTGTGATATGCAAATGATTAGCTTCTCAGAGCATTCACACAAGGTTGGCGCCGGTGGCGACACCTACAACGTGCTGACATGAGGAAAGTTTCCAACCGATTCTCATACACAAACAGCAGTTGACCGGCGTTGCCTGGTGAAACGTTGTTGTGATGCCTCGTGTAAGGAGGAGAAATGCGTACCATCACGTTTCCGACTTCGATAAAGGTCGGATTGTAGCCTATCACGATTGGGTTTTATCGTATCGCGACATTGCTGCTCGCGTTGGTCGAGATCCAATGACTGTTAGCAGAATGTGGAATCGGTGGGTTCAGGAGGGTAATACGGAACGCCGTGCTGGATCCCAACGGCCTCGTATCACTAGCAGTCGAGATGACAGGCATCTTATCCGCATGGCTGTAAAGGATCGTGCAGCCACGTCTCGATTCCTGAGTCAACAGATGGGGACGTTTGTAATACATCAACCATCTGCACGAACAGTTCGACGACGTTTGCAGCAGCATGGACTATCAGCTCGGAGACCATGGCTGCGGTTACCCTTGACGCTACATCACAGACAGGAGCGCCTGCGATGGTGTACTCAACGATGAACCTGGGTGCACGAATGGCAAAACGTCATTTTTTCGGATGAATCCAGGTTCTGTTTACAGCATCATGATGGTCGCATCCGTGTTTGGCGACATTGCGGTGAATGCGCATTGGAAGCGTGTATTCGTCATCGCCATACTGGCGTATCACCCGGCGTGATGGTATGGGGTGCCATTGGTTACACGTCTCGGTCATCTCTTGTTCGCATTGACGGCACTTTGAACAGTGGACGCTACATTTCAGATGTGTTACGACCCGTGGCTATACCCATCATTCGATTCCTGCGAAACCCTACATTTCAGCAGGATAGTGCATGACCGCATGCTGGGGGTCCTGTATGGGCCTTTCTGGATACAGAAAATGTTAGACTGCTGCCATGGCCAGCACATTCTCCAGATCTCTCACCAACTGAAAACGTGTGGTCAATGGTGGCCGAGCAACTGGCTCGTCACAACACGCCAGTCACTACTCTTGATGAACTATGGTATCGTGTTGAAGCTGTAACGCCATCCAAGCTCTGTTTGACTCAATGCCCAGGCGTATCAAGGCCGTTATTACGGCCAGAGGTGGTTGTTCTGGGTACTGATTTCTCAGGATCTATGCACCCAAATTGCATGAAAATGTATTCACATGTCAGTTCTAGTAAAATATATTTGTCCAATGAATACCCGTTTATCAAGTGCATTTCTTCTTGGTGTAGCAATTTTAATGGCCGGTAGTGTACATACATTAGCATCTGCAGTTGCTCCGTCTCTATAACATATTGCAGGTGCTCAATACTAGGTGCCATAACACGTTACCTGCATAGGGTCAGGGATGAAGGGCTACACCCAGGGGACAATATGTTTAAATTAATGTGCATGAATGGTACACAATGGTCATAGCACTCAACTCGCCTAGCTAACTCGAAGGTAGTTGTTTCTGCTTCTAAGTCTTCAATATTCTTTACCAATTGTCAGTGTTGGTTTTGAGGATATGGATTCAAGATGGACAATGAATTCAGGACGGGCTGACATTTTTATGTGCGCGTGAGGCGAGAGACATTAGAAGAGACACTTATCAAGTCGACGAGCATTGTGTGCTACCTGGAGACATTCACAACGCACTTTCTGTCGACACGTTCGACAATCAGGGTTTCATCGACCTAAGCATGTTGGCGGTGGATGGCGTGATGTAAAAACATCAAATTTTGATGATGCCATGACAGAGAAGTTTAAAAACGCGCCTTCAATTAGTAAGCTTATTGTGGTGTATGCTACTGGCACACTTTGCACAAGCGTTTAGATAGTACTGTGGGAGTTCAACCTACAAGCGTACCCCTGATTTTGCACCTCATACGGAAGATATGCGTTCATTTCCTCGTCAATATAGTATTGAATTTTTCTTCCATACTCCCGTCTCTTTTACATATGGGGCTTATTTTACGCAGTACAGTTATTTTAATAGTCAGGCTAGACAAACCTGAACTTAAGAGAATTCTCATGCGTGTATACGTCCACGTCACCACCATATGTTAAGACAATCTGTTTGTAGAAATTCATCTCCAATATTTTTCATTGAAAATGTTCAGTGGCTATCCAATAGGGCTACACTGATAAAATATCAAATGGTTCAAATGGCTCTGAGCACTATGGGACTTAACAGCTGAAGTCATCAGTCCCCTATGAACTACTTAAACCTAACTAACCTAAGGACATCACACACATCTATGCCCGAGGCAGGATTGGAACCTGCGATCGTAGCGCCTAGAACCGCTCGGCCACTCTGGCCGGCGATAAAATATCCTTAGGCTGTTTATATTCGTTATTCTCTTTCATATTAATCCGGAGGCAATTGTAAAAAATTTCCAATATTCGCTAGCTTCTCCTATATTCATAAAGTCTGTTCCTCCCCTCACTCTACGCAAAACTTTTCACAGTTCAGTGAAGCAACTGCTATAGATGTATCAAAAAATTATCATTTTCATTACCTGCTTTAATTCTACTCTGATATGTCAGTTATTCTGCATAGGTAAACCTTTTGTTTAGCTGGAAGGAAAAAACTTTTAATGTTGCAGTGGACAGAGTTGTTTCATTTGACTCTATATCTGCGTTAGGAGCCTTCAAACGAAAAAAAAACAAAAGCTTTTGTGAATTGCTGCAATTAGATCTGCTATGAAGCGCTATTAACTTTTTTTTTTTTTCAAAACCAAGTAATGGCAGATTTTCTTACAAGCGTTGACTACCGCAGGATCCTGTCAGGTGACGTTACCTTGAACGCGAAGACCCCGGCCTTTCTCCACCAGGGATGCTGTTGGAGGCTGTGAATGACTACGCTCTATACTTAGCGGTGCTGCAACCGGTTCTCCTCTGCATTCTACCAAGATGAGCTCCGTGAGATGACCTTGCTGTCGCGTTCTGGGAGACTCCGGTGCTTCAGAATAGACTGCCTTGCGAAAACTGACCATCTCTCAAACACGAGGAAAGTACAGGTGGTACACAAAAATGGAGAAACACCGCGACAAATGTATGCTTGAACCTAAATGTAGATGCTAGCCAAGCCTAAAGGCTGCGCTGTTGTATTTTACCTCCAACGCCTCACGTGCAATGTCTTCAATACGTTGCAAGTGTTAGTTTTGGTTTTGTGTAGTTATGAGTGCATTATGTCGAAGCTAAGTGCATTCGAACGTGAGCAAATTGTTGATGCTCATATGGTGGGTGCTTCATAACCAAGTAGGCCGAAGAGTTTGGTGTTTCAAGAGCCACTGTATCGAAGACATATCGCAAACAGTGAAAGCGGGAAAAACATCATCCGCTAAAAAACAAATGGAGCGAAAGTGTGTGTTGAGTGTACGCAAAAGACGGTCATTGAAGAGGATTGTGACGGAAGATAAGAGGACAATAACTGCAAAAGTCTCTGAATATTGCTGTCGCGAACCCTGTCAGTACCAAAAAATACGAAGAGAGCACCATAAGCAAGAAATCTCAGGGCGAGATGGAACTCCAAAACCACTCATCAGTGATGCAAATACCTGTAATGGGAAAACGTGATGCCGTAACCATAAAACCTGGATTATGGAGCAATGGAAGAATGTCATTTGGTCGGATGAATCCTGTTTCACACTGTTTCCAACTTCTAGTCGAGTTTACACCGTAACAGTGAAACATGGCTGCGGTTCGGTGATGATCTGAACAGCCATATCGTGGTATTCCATAGGCCCCATTGTTACTCTGCAAGGCTGCATTACTGCCAAGTTTGTGTTACCATTTTGGTTGATCATGTTCATTTCATGGTACAATGTTTGTTCCCCAATGATGGTCTCAAGAGGAAAGGGCTCCTGTTGAAACAGCTCGCATCGTTCAGAACTGTTTATGTGAACACGAGGATGAATTGTTCCGTCTCCCCTGACCACCAGATATTAATATTACCGAGCTTCTGTCTACTTTGGAGAGAAGGGTACGCGATTCCAATCCATCTCCATTATTGTTACATGAACTTGCCACTATTTTGCAGGAAGAATGGTATAAGATTGCTTTTAAAACCATGCGGGATCTCTATTTATGCATTCGGAGACGACTGGAACCTGTTTTCAAAGCCAACTGTTTTCCTACTTCGTCATTAGGCATGGTAATGGGTTGTGTTTTTGGTGTTTCCATATTTTTGACCATCCCCGTATGTCGACCAGCAAAGATGCACGTTTACATTATGGGCTTCCGAGTCAGTGTTTCTGTCGTTGTACATTATATATACTAAGTGGTAGTTCCTGAATGTGTATGTAAGTCTTAAATTTAAGTCCTCGTCTTTCGACCGAAGCGAAGTTAACTTTTTACTATCCTTCATAATATGGAGATGGCTCCATTAAAAATTCAAAAAACCATCTCGCAGTTAAGTTGTACTTCCCTAATTGGGAGGGACTCTAGAAATTGTCCTAGGCCAGCAGCAAAGAACTAGGTTTTTTTTAGGTCAAACATCCACTTAATTTTCGGTGTTTCTCAATGTCCAGTGTCGTTTCAGTGGGTATATTCCACCCTGGGTATGCGGTTCTGAAAAGTCTGCAAAGTCCATATTCACGGCTCGGGAAAAATATGACCACGGCATAACTCGTTAAATACTTTAACAAATAGGACTCTCATAAGACTGGATGAAGTTCCGTTGATGTCAAACTGTCCAAATAAAAAAAAAAAAAAATTATGACAGGTCAGAATATAAGCCATCGCTATGAACAAAATTCATATAACACCACTTCTACAAACAGCCGTAGAAACAAAACTATTAACGAGATAAATTTAACGTTACTGTACAAAAATTACCAACAATTAAAAATAAACGTTTGTATCAACACCATCTTAGTGAAAGAGTGAGAAATTACCTAATTCCACTAGTGAGTTTAAAGGGTGTATATTGTTAAGAATGGATTATTTGTAATAGTTTTTATGCAGCTTTGTTAGCTGTTCTCTCAACAGTCGATCTTCCTAAGCACGAGAGTTGTCAGTGTTGCGTTTAGTGATGCTTGGAAAAAATCAGGAAGAGATGTGGAAAAGCATATAAGGGGTATTACTATATAACTTCCCTGTAATGTCATTACCGAGTTAGCACTATACTGGATTTGACGTGTATAAGAAGGAAATCAGTCTTGCATTGTTAAAGAAATCTTGCCAATTAACCTAACTTCATCGGTAATGTGGAATAAAAGGCTCCCGATCAGGATCTCCAACTATTACACTTGTTGGCCTCACTTACCGTAACTGACAGTACAAGAGCAAGATACGTAGAATTTAGCACACATCCACACATTTAGTTAGCATTCCGACCGCCCTTGTCTTCCGTCAGATAATTATTCACCGACGTAATTTTGTTATATCAGTGACTGTATTGAATCTACGATTGTAAGAAGAACTTAGTACCGTTTATTAATATTTTAGTGAACTCTTGACTTCCAAACGTTAACAGTAAATTAGATAAGAATCACAGACTTCATCAAAACATGGCATTATGGACTAGCATACCTCACTCGAAATTCAGCACAACTATGATTTTCATTATCCAATTATTATTATTACTTTGACGTCTTAGATCATTCCCGACGATTACTAAAAGTGAATTTGACCCTGTAACGTGTTGACTATATTGATATTAGCGTACCATTGAATTTTGTAGAGTCATTTCTACTGATCCTCCTGTTTATTACAACCTCTGTGTGGATTAATTAATACAATCTCAAACATTTGCGATTAGATGTCCAACATGTTCGTCTGAGACTTGTGTATTTCCCTATTTCGTTTACTTTTTTCTTTCCCTGATTTCCTTACATTTTCTCTACCACGAATACGAATATCGCATACTTGATAGTTTAAACGCTAATTTGATAGTTTAAATTCGAATTTGATAGCTTAAACACGAATTTGATAGTTTAAACGCGAATTCGACACTATAAAAAACTAGCTTGTGAATTATGGACTCGGAAATACTTTATAAGTCACTGTGATTTGGAAATAATTCTCCCTTTCACCCCCTTCTGGTAGGAGATAAGCACGTGCTCAGTGATACTTGCGATGGAACTTTAATAATTTTCAACACAATTGAATAAGCTGTATGTGTGTGTGTGTGTGTGTGTGTGTGTGTGTGTGTGTGTGTGTGTGTGTGTGTTTGCGTTCGTGTTTGTGTCTGTGTGTTGTGTGTATGATGGTAATTGTCACCTAGTTAAATAATCTGTATTTCACATAGTGTCTTCCATAACCCTAGCCATGGGCCTTGTCTCATTGTGTGTGATAAAAGGACACTCAAATGAAAATGAGACAGATGGCAAAAAATGTAAGTAAACTATTTATTATTTCAAAAGTAATCACCATAACTGTTAATACATTTATCCCACTGTGCCACAAGACGATCAATGCCATCATGGAAACATGTTTGCTGTTGCGTACGGAACCTTGATTGTACCCAGGCGTTCGCCTTTTCTTCTGAAGCAAATGGACACCACGAATTTCTTTCTTCAGGGCTCCAAAAATATGATAATCTTATGGGAAGAGATCTGAATTGTATGTAAGATGTGTAAGGGCTTTCCAGCGAAACTTCTGCAGCTTACCCGGAACGATCTTGTCCATATGTCCGTCAGCTCACACGTTGCCAAGGTAGTTTCGACTATGCTGCGTTATCTAGTTGAAAGACAACTTCACAGAGACATCGAAGATAGGGATCAGCAACTTGACATAACAGCTAAGAAATTTAATGCTTGCGGTCTTAATTAACGCCTATACAAACCTGAGGCGATCGTGCTGTCATCCACTGGCACCCCACACATTCACGCAAGATGCCCCACCCGTATGACGACTACGAACACAATCTAGCAACGATCTTTGTACTTAGAGAATCCTACAGTATGCGTCAATCGTGATGCCTTACGCAGAACCGAGACTCGTATGAAAAGACACTAATGTACCATTATTGTGTCTTATCATTGTCTTTGGACGCAGCACTATAGGAGCGTCTCTCTCTGCTACCGCTACAAGTGAAGCCATTTTCAATGGTCGCCGTCGTGTTGACAATGCGTCGTGCTCCAGAGTCGTCGCATAGTCCATGCGGATACTTGTCTTGCTGCAAATCACCCCATCTCTTGACTCAAGGTGTGTGACGTTCTTGTACTATCCTGCGTACTATCCTCCTTTCGGACACTTCTCTCCTTCGGAGAAGGTGGAGGAGATTAGAGTTTAACGTCTCGTCGACAACGAGGCCATTACAGACGGCAAAAACTCATATTAGGGAAGGATGGGGAAGGAAATCGGCCGTGTCCTTTCAAACGAACCATCCCGGCATTTGCCTGAAGCGATTTAGGGAAATCACGGAAAACCTAAATCAGGATGGCCGGACGCTGGTTTGAACCGCCGTCCTCCCGAATTATTGCCTTCGGTACGCCTGAAGGCATGAAAGGCATTGAGCCCATGGGTTACACATGCGTATGACAGTCGTGAATCCCAACCAACACGAGCAGCAGTATCGAGGAATAATAGAACCCAGTCTCGATAAGCCATGGTCCCACGATTTTTGAATGCGAAACCCAGTCCTGCTGAATGCTGAACCTGGCCCACCGGTACGGTAGGCCTTAAGACAGGACAGCTTCTGCCCTGTACTGGAGTCGTGCTGGTAGATCCTCCCACTACCAATCAGCGCTGGACTCTGTGCTGGCGGCATTACTGGATGCTTGACTCCGGCAGCCATTGCTGATCGTCTAGTAGGGCAACAAGTGAAAGACCAACACCAGAACAATTCAAACACAAGATGTTACCATATCTTAACGACAGAATCAAGTGCGAACGATATGAGTGCTATCGATTCCACTGATCGGGTGCCGTGGCTAGTCGGGGTAGAGTATGTTTGTGGCAGAGGCGAGGCTCTGCTCTACGATGTCGTTCATAATGACCGAACTTATTTTGCTCTTCCCGAGTCGCGAGTCGTCAGCAGTCTTCAGTTCCGCTACATTTGCTTAATGAATTTGTTACAGGATCTTTACTGCTCAGACAAACTCCCGCTACCTAGTATCTCTTACGTAACGTTACGATAGTAAACGAAGGCGGTTCGGTCTGCACTGTTGTAACTATTTTCTCTGAGTGTCTCGCAGTTTTTCTGAAGAGTGTCGAGGCGGTTGGCGACACTTCCGCGTGATTGGGTAATGCCGGATATTTGAACTTTAAATAGAATTTCCTCTAACTAGTTTTGTCGCGTAACCTTCCCCTCCAATTTGATAAAATTCGTTCGGAACTTTATCCATTTTTATGTTTGGATAACATCTTACATATTTACGTTTACTCTGAACATTTTGTTCCTTTAATCACAAGAAACCTTGTTCTAGCTCCACAGTCTTGTTTTTAGTTTTCTCTTTTTTTCTCTTACTTACAAGAACGAATCCATTGCACAGGAATTTTATGAAAGGTTGTTCCTTTTGCACGATTTACTCTCTTCCTGATGTAAAAGTAGCCTGCACAAATATAAGCTAACACCGCCATAACACTAGTGATTGATATGCTGATTATTACGATATTTTGTTTACGCTTCTATCGATATCACCGAACATGCTGTAACGTTTGATCTAATGAAATTTGCCATTTTTCTGCAATGACTAATTCATCTGTTGTCCATAGTAATGTGGGATCTAAAGTATTACTTATTAAGCTTATGTTTTGCATGAGTAAAACACTGGAAGGTTCCCCCAGCCAATACAACATTGTCCAAGTTCCCATGCCTGTCGTGGTACCTGTAATCGTAGTAGAAAGGTGAATCTTCGTTCCAGCTAATAAATGTAACAATGTACAGTATTGTGTTGTTTTTGTGACATGTGCTCACAGAAATAATACATATTCCTGTCCACCTGTACCAGCGATGTATTGCAATGTAAAGCGATGCTGGAAGCTTACGATACGTGCATGAAAATTACCAAAGGTTGAAACTGGCACATCGCACGGACAATAAAAAGATTACAGCCTACTTGGACCATGTTTTCATTCTCAGAACTAATAATCCATTTTATTTTGAATCTAATTTTATTATCCCTATCAATGTGTTATCGTTTTAGCTATTTACTTTTCCTGTCTCTGGCAAAAACGTAGAAAATAACGAATGTCTGTCAGTCCTCTGTAAACGTGGCTGCGACATTGATACTACTTTTTGACACTCTCGTGTTACCATGTTCTCGAGGAGCAACTGAATTTCACACACAGTTTGTCGGTTCGAATTGCCTGTGATGAAGAAAAGGTGACCAAATCCTTGACACAATTGTTAAGATCTCCTACTGACATAACATGTGAATCTCTTTACTCTGACATAACTAACGCTTCATCAGTTTGCACTTGTACCCACTTGTACCCACGTTTCCATTTGAACGTATACGGATGTTTCGTGAAATACTGGTAACGAGAATTAAAACTTGCAACTGTAAGCTGTATGTTAATATACACCCTAGCTCGATTTGAATAAACCTTAACTGTAGAAACATGAAAGAAGAATGCTATATCACTTTTCTTTAATGGTACAACGCGTCGTATCCCTGTTGGAAATTCTTCCTCCACTTGCTGCAATCCCAACAGAAAAAGCTGTAGTGTCAACAATGTTGTACTTAAATGTCCATGTGTAACATGGTGTATCGGTTCTCGTACCCTTCCCGCATCTCTCAAGCTATTCGGTGGTTAGTGTTCCAATCTGGCTATTATGAAATTCTCATCTAACATCGTTAACTGATCCTGTATCCCTCGTCCGCAGCTCGTGGTCGTGCGGTAGCGTTCTCGCTTCCCAGGCCCGGGTTCCCGGATTCGATTCCCGGCGGGGTCAGGGATTTTCTCTGCCTCTTGATGACTGGGTGTTGTGTGATGTCCTTAGGTTAGTTAGGTTTAAGTAGTTCTAAGTTCTAGGGGACTGATGACCATAGATGTTAAGTCCCATAGTGCTCAGAGCCATTTGAACCTGTATCCCTCGTAAGTCTTCATTCGATGTTTACATAGTTCCTTTCCTACACTATTACAACTCGGCTGCTGTCTTGTGCATGGTTCTCGTTATGTTTAATATTCTTTGTTCTATATTTGTATTTGTGTCATATGCCAACTAACTGGTGTTTCTGTGTTTCTTGCTATTTTTTGTACTATCCTCTTTCATACTGTTTAAATTTGCAATGTCATCGTTATCTGCTGTCCCCAATGTCGTTTTTAATAATTTCTCATCAGCATCTAACCGACGTTTTTTCTTTCATACTAGCGCTTCTGAAATTATCTCTGTCATCTGCTGTAACTGACTCAAAGTTTCTAGTAGGAACACTTCAATTCCTGGTATAAGTTCTGTACATCTGTTAGCGTTTCCCCTCTATCTGCCTCTGTAGATACATTTATGAACATATTATATAAACCTCAAATTACATTTCTTACCTCCCAGGCGTCAAACGTGAATTTTAACGAACACTTGTGGTTCGTAAGAAGTGTTCCTGTTTCTCATGGGAACAATATTCCATTTTCCAACGGCTGGATTTTAATCGCCTCTACTTCCTCTACTTCACACATATACAAGAAAATTATACCCGTGATACTATATTGCAACATCATCTTCAGCATCACCTAGCAGAAAGAAATTACCATTAACCTCCTCCCTCTTCAGGAAAAAAAGGGTATCTAACAGAAAACCAATTAGCAAACTAAAAAACATAATATTGATCTAGGTAACCCAACACAAAACTAAAGGTAACACACTGCTATTTTACCATTTATCCCTAGACCTAAGCTGATAATGTACATCCTGTATTACTTTCGTACCATGTGGTTATTTCTTCTTTATAGTAACAGTACAGTTATCTGCGGCAACGTATCAACTGTACCCTTAAAACGTTTAACTCGTATAACATGTACAGTCGATGTTCTCGTCGGTAATTGCAACTTGACATTGACTGGTGAAGTCATTTCCACTACCTCGTACAGTCCTTGCAACTTCGTAAAGAATTCCAAAATTTTACCCTTTGGGCTATATAAATTTTCTAGTAGAACCCATTGTCCTACTCTGTACTGAGTTAATCTACTCGAAAACTCTCTGGATGCCCCAGTGCCTTTATGATTTCACGTTTCACTTCTTTGAACATCTCTGCGAATTGTTGCACATGATTGCCCTGGGTTCCTATCTCTGACTGCACTAAATCGAAAGGTTACAGCATCTTTCACCCATACACCACTTCGTACGGTGAAAGACCTGTTCCTGTGTGGATTTTTGAGTTGTACACTCTCACCACATAGCCTAAGTAGACATCCCAATCTAAATGTAACTATTCACTTAGTGACTTGAAATCTTCGCTATGGTATGGTGGATTCGATCTGTACATCAATAAGCTTGTGGGTGGAAAGGTCTAGCCTGCATTTTCTTTACCCTCAATAGGAGACATGGCTGTTTCATCAGATCAGATACAAAATTAATTCCTTGATCTGTGATTATAGTTTTTGGTACACCAAATTTCAGTAACCAACTGTTAGACCAGGCTTGAACTACAGTGCTCGCTTTCTCGTCTGATATTCCTATCACAACAAGAAATGGACAATCATTTTCAGTACACACTCATTACTCACTAAACTCGTATTTAATTTTCCTAATATGACAATTACTATCATTTGAAAAGTTTTCTGTGATCATGGCAATCTCTGAGGTTGTATCTTTTGGGACCGGCCAGTGTGGCCGAGCGGTTATAGGCGCTTCAGTCTGGAACCGCGCGACCGCTACGGTCGCAGGTTCGAATCCTGCCTCGGGCATGGATGTGTGTGATGTCCTTAGGTTGGTTAGGTTTAAGTAGTTCTAAGTTCTAGGGGACTGATGACCTCAGATGTTAAGTCCAATAGTGCTCAGAGCCATTTGAACCATTTTTGTATCTTTTGGTGACTCCAATCCTTCTGTTGATCACATGCAATTTTCCGCACACACACATCAAAAAAGTTTTGTATCATCTTGGTTCCGAGAGTTCCGGAACCTGTACAGAAAATTGGAATAGAAATCAATATAAACATCATTTCCGCTCTTTTTATTGCTCATGAAAGCCACACATTGCCCGTTGTACCACCATACAGTGAGACCTTCAGAGGTGGTGGTCCAGATTGCTGTACACACCAGTACCTCTAATACCCAGTAGCACGTCCTCTTGCATTGAGGCATGCCTGTATTCGTCGTGGAAAACTATCCGCAAGTTCGTCAAGGCACTGTTGGTCCAGATTGTCCCACTCCTCAACGGCGATTCGGCATAGATCCCTCAGAGTGGTTGGTGGGTCACGTCCTCCATAAACAACCCTTTTCAATCTCTCCCAAGTATGTTCGATAGGGTTCATGTCTGGAGAATATGCTGGCCACTGTAGTCGAACGATGTTGTTATCCTGAAGGAAGTCATCCACAAGATGTGCACGAAGGGGTTGCGAATTGTCGTCCATGAAGACGAATGCCTCGCCAGTACGCTGCCAATATGGTTGCAGTATCGGTCGGAGGATGGCATTCACGTGTCGTACAGCTGTTACGGCGCCTTCCATGACCACCAGCGGCATACGTCGACCCCACATAATATCACCCCAAACCAGCAGTGAACCTCCACCTTGCTGCACTCGCTGGAAAGTGTGTTTAAGACTTTCAGCCAGACCGGGTTGCCTCCAAGCACGTCTCCGACGATTGTCTGGTTGAAGGCATATGCGACACTCATTGTTGAAGAGAACGTGATGCCAATCCTGAGCGGTCTATTCGGCATGTTGTTGGACACAATTTTACCGCACTGCATGGTGTCATGGTTGCAAAGATGGATCTCGCCATGGACGTCGGGAGTGAAGTTGCATATCGAGCAGCCTATTGCGCACACTTTGAGTCGTAACACGACGTCATGTAGCTGCACGAAAAGCATTATTCAACATGGTGGCGTTGCTGTCAGTGTTCCTCCGAGCCATAATCCGTAGGTAGTGGTCATCCACTGGAGTAGTCGCTCTTGGGTGACCTGAGCGAGGCATGTCATCGACAGTTCCTGCCTCTCTGTATCTCCTACATGTCCGAACAACATCGCTTTGGTTCACTACGAGGCGCCTGGACACTTCACTTGTTGAGAGCCCTTCCTGGCACAAAGTAACAATGCGGACGCGATCGAACCTCGGTATTGACCGTCTAGGCATGGCTGAACTAGAGACAACACGAGCTGTGTACCTCCTTCCTGGTGGAAGGACTGGAACTGATTGGCTGTACAACCCACTCCGTCTAATAGGCGTTGCTCATGCATGGTTATTTACATCTTTGGGCGGGTTTTGTGACATCTCTGAACAGTCAAAGGGACTGTGTCTGTGATACGGTATCCACAGTCAACGTATATCTTCAGGAATCCTGGGAACCCTTATCATAAAAATGGTTCAAATGGCTCTGAGCACTATGGGACTTAACTGCTGTGGTCATCAGTCCCCTAGAACGTAGAACTACTTAAACCTAACTAACCTAAGGACATCACACACATCCATGCCCGAGGCAGGATTCGAACCTGCGACCGTAGCGGTCACGCAGTTCCAGACTGAAGCGCCTTTAACCGCACGGCCACACCGGCCGGCCCCTTATCATAGAAAACGTTTTTTGATCTGTGTATTACTCCACATCACCCTGTCATTTTCTCCACCAAAATCTCTCTGCGGCTCACCTATGAGCAGCTCTCCTACCCCCATGTCCTGATAGTATATGGTCATGTACTTGTCGTTTGTCGTAACACTTTGATTTGTACTGATGAATGTACACTGATGTGAGCTCTGTATTTGGTTCTCTTACAGAGTACACAGTCTTGTATAAGGAATTGTTACTGTACACTTGACACTTTGCATCCACTGCTTATGCCTTTTTCTCATCTACTATATTCACTCCCGATAAGTGCAACACTGCAGTTTTCCTACAGAGCGTATCCGCGTTGTGTGCTTGGCACCAGGCTTATAAACTACTTGATATTGAAACTCACTCAGTTTCAGTGCGTGCCCATTTTTTTAGTCAACTTGAACGGTTTTTTAGTCCTAATAACCACTTCAGGGAAGCATCATCTGTAACAACTTTAAATCTACAGTTATATAAGTAGCTACGGAAATGCGGAATATTGTATATCAAAGGCAACATTTCCTTTCCTGTTGTAGAACATTTGCACTCAGCCATATTCAGCTGGTGGGATGCGTAGGCTAACAGATCACCTCGTCCAGCGACAGTCTGACTTAAAATGACCCGCAAAGCTGTATTCTTTGTATTTATTTGAAATGCTGCCTGACATTCTGTTGTCCATTGAAATGTAACAAATTTTTACAATAATCTAGTCAATGGTTGTGTAATTACTACTACAAAGCTTTTGTCAAATTTTCAGTAATAACTTGCCAGTCCAAGATATGCTTACAATTGCTTATCTGTCCATAAAACCGAAAAAAACATTACAGCTAAAGTGAGACATGGAACTGTCCTCACTTTATTTTGACTGATAATATGCCAAAGGTAAATAACTTGTGGCTCAGCAAAATAAGTGTTATCAATGCTTAGTGTGAGGTGAGATGTTTTCAGTCTGGCTATCTGCATGTTGATCCAGATCTTCTAAAAAGAAGATGATGTCAATCAAATAGGCCATGTATTTTTTCGGTTTAAACCCTCTAAGCAATCCATCTAACAAGTGCTGAAATGTTTTAGGTGATTTTTTTTAACCCGAAAGACATTCCGCGGCACTGTTAGTGATTGGATGATGTTGCAAAAGCTGTATTCGAACTATCTCCTGGACACGCTTCAATCTGGTAACAACCACCCCTTGAATCTGTCAAGAAAACACTTTACATTTCCGAAGTTTCAGTTACATTTAGAGTTTTACATGCATTTGTTATTGTACATCCGTTTAGAAACCTATAATCAGAATACAGTCTATCTTTTCTTCCTCCATCAGGTGACTTTTTCAGCGTAATTACTATACTTGCTGACCAAGTACCATCATTGTACTCTATAAGGTCTTCTTTAACCTGTTGATCTATAAAGTGTTACAGTAGCGGCTGTAAATCTTTTCGTAGCCTATCCTGCTTACGGTGTACTGGTGCATGATTATCTGTTGGAACACGATGGAGTGTTATGGGTGGCCGACCGGGGTGGCCGAGCGGTTCTAGGCGCTTTAGTCTGGAACTGCGCGACCGCTACGGTCGCAGGTTCGAATCCTGCCTCGGGCATGGATGTGTGTGATGTTCTTAGGTTAGTTAGGTTTAAGTAGTTCTAAGTTCTAGGGGACTGATGACCTCAGATGTCAACCACATACTTACATAGCACGTGGTATACTTCTTCGTATAAGACAATGCTGTTCATCCAATATGTCATTACTTGACAGAAGTTCTATTAAACATAAAGCTTGTTGTGGAGCATCGACATCTATTACAACTCAAATTAACTTTCCTGAACCTTCTGGTTCTGTATCATGCGAAAAAAGGTTTAATACACTTGCACACAGTTTAGTTGGCACCACCTTAGCAGTGGGTGTGCCTTGTGACACAGAAACATTCACAGCTGTTGCACGAATGAGAAATAAATCCCCATTGAGTTCAACTGTTTGTTGTCGAAGCTCGAATTTAGCATGATGCCTAACCAGAAGGTCTAAGCTGAGTATTGCATAAAATTCTTGTTCCACAGTTGGCAACACTTCCATTTGCTCCTGAAACCATGTGTTTCCTAGTCTAGTGTTGACCACACTGAATCTATTTTGTTATCTCCTATTGCAGGCAATCCTGTCCTGATGTTTTCAGTCTCTTCTTGTCCATGAGGTCCAGACGCCCAAACGATACATGTGTTCCAGTACCTATTAAAAACTTAGACTCCTTATTCATCCAAGCTATCAATCAACGATCTGTCTCGGTGCATGTTTTTACAGTACTGAAATTTACAAGGAACGCTTCCCGACGGAAGGAACATTTCCATTGTCTTTTAACTGTTTCATTTTTGCTTTCCACTTGCCCTGTTTCCTAGATTCACAATCCCGAGCCTTATGCCCGTAATGTTGGCAATTATAACATTGTAGTTGGCGACACTGTGTCTTTAAATGCCAATGCTGACCACAACGGTAATATTTTTTACCAGATGTGAATATTTTTGATTCATTATGTGTTCAAGTTGCGCTATTGTCTTTTTGTAAATGCCGAGAAATGCGAAATCTGTCACACAAAATCTGCGTGGAATCCTCTGACAAACACTTCCAATGCTCTATTTTCCGCTTCTCTGAGCAAGACTCTATCCGCATCTGCCTTTTGCATAAGCTCATAACTCTGTGCATTAATATTGCGTATTCTGCAAGAAAATTATTCTAATGTTTGACTTGCCTTCTGTGTTAAACTATTGAGTTTCTCCCTAGAAAACCATTTACTGTTCTGTTTTCCATACCTCTGATGCAAACTCTCTACTATCTCACGAAATGTGGACACTTTATTAAGCAATTTATTACGCAAGATACAGGCTTTTGCCTCGCCGGTAATGTGTAACTTGCCACCCGCAACCATGATCCATTTGACTAGCTACTTAACGCGGACATGGCTAATATATTGTCTATAAACACAATATCGCCCTCTGTTGTTTCCTGGAAAAGAGAGTTATTAGATTTGCAGCTGAAGGATCAATGAATGATGAAGGAGCGCTTACTGCTCTTTTAGTCTCACACAGACCGGATTAAGGCTGTTATTCTGTCAATAAAGATTGTACTTGTTGGATTACCTGTTATATAAGTGTTTTCAGCTGTTCACTATCGTAAAAAAATTTAGAAGTTTGCTCCGTAAGAGTGTATATCGCCTTGTTAGCTCTATCTGCCCCTGTCTGTTCCATGTTCGTGCATTTTACCTCTCACTCTTTTACATGAATCAACTAGTATTACTTTCGACAATAACTCAAAAGTCACAGTTGGAAAAATAAAACAATTACATTGCATATGATATTGCACTGCCACTGTTATAGCGAATTACAGCGACATAAATGCTCCACCACCACTAGCTTCCAACACTCGACCAGTAGGACTGATGGAATTCACGTCGTTCGCACTCGATTCTATGGCTGTGGTTTGGGAACATGCAGTGCATGCATGCATGTCTGAAGGAACAGGCACTCTGGGGACAGCAGCCGTTATGAAATACATGAACTGTATTCTCAGTTTCGAATAGAGACATCCATCAGCTGTATAATGGAATGACGACATTGAAAATTTGTGCCGAAGTGGAACTTGAACTCGGATTTGGGGCTTATCGCGAGCGCTCACCTTTCAAAAAAATGGTTCAAATGGCTCTGAGCACTATGGGACTTAACATCTGTGGACATCAGTCCCCTAGAACTTAGAACTACTTAAACCTAACTAACCTAAGGACATCACACACATCCATGCCCGAGGCAGGATTCGAACCTGCGACTGTTGCAGTCTCGCGGTTCCGGACTGAGCGCCTAGAACCGCTATACCACCGCGGCCGGCGCTCACCTTTCTGTTAGGCTATCCGAGCCAGACTCAAACTTCCATATGACGATGACGTCAAACATGTGTCTACAACCGGTGCTCCTACACCCATAATGTATAATCACATATAGGGGAGACATTTTAATTGAAAATCGCTTGCCCGCTGTCAGCAGATAAATACGATATTGCAGTGTCTGTGTTATTCCGATTTACGATGCAATTTTCCTTCAGACGTGCATGCATACACTGCATGTAACCATACCATAACCACAACATGAATTCCATTGATCCTACTGATCGAGTGCCGGAAGCTAGTGCGGGTGAAGTATTTATGTCACCGGGGCGATTCTCTGCTCTACTATGTCATTCGTAATGACCGGATTGATTCTACTCTTGTCAAGTCCCCATCAGTCTTTAGTTCCGCTATCTTTAATTAACGAATCTGTTACAGGTTCTTTGCTGCTCAGTCACACTCCCGCTATATGTTGTTGCGATCTACCTAGTGTCTCTTACGTAATTTTACGGTAGTAACGAGAGCGGTTTGGTATGCGCTGTCGTATCTGTTTTCTGCCGACTTGCTAACAGTCTCTCTTAAGACTATCGAAATGGCTGTCTTCCTGACCCATTACGGTGTTGAAATGTTTAGCACTTCCCGGCTGGAGGCTGGTGACACTTCCGCGTGAGTGAGCAATGTCGGCTGTTCGAACTTAGAAAAAATACTCTCACGTTCCCTTACTAATTTTGTCGCGTAACAGTATGTATGTACAATGATAAGCCAAAACATTATGACGATTGCCCACTGTGACGTTGGATGTCGCCTGGTGGTGTTGCGGGTAAGTGACGCGGTAACAAAAATATGTAAGCGGAACAGACATGGACAGGGGATCACCCTAGCGAAGATATGGACTGGAAATAGAAAATCCATTAAGATAAGTGATTCTGACAAAGGGGAGATTTTTATTTCGCAGAACATTTGGCCGAGTATCCCGAAAACGGCGAATCTGAAATGTAAGCCCAGGATGGCTTGTGATGAAGGACAACCAAACGTGTGGTAGCACATCGTCGACGTACCACTGTGCTGCAAGGATACCGCGGATGACAACCGAAGGAGTCCTGTTATGAAATGAAGTTACACCCCAGACCATCACTTCAACACTACTGGTTGTTGGGTCATATGGTGGGTGACAGACAGGTAGGTATCCCACCGCTGTCCGTGGCGTCTCCAGACGCGTCTTCGCTGATCATCACGGCTTGCTTCGAAACGGTACTCGTCAGTGAACACGATTCTGCTCCGTTCAATAAGATACCAGGGCGAGATGACCAGGCAGGCAACTCATTGAGACTCATCTGATTCTACATGCCTACTAACAGGCACAAGAGCAGCACCGAAGCCTGCATGCAAGTGCCTAGGATTCTCGTAACAGTTTGTCTTTGTGCAGGTAGCTATTTAAAGTATTCAAGAAAGGTGTGTGGGTGGCACTGAGGATGTAGCCGAACTGGAAGGTCTTAGAGGCACCCTTCACCGTTTTATTCTCGTGTATGTCACTGTTGCGCCCCTCCATAAACACACCGCACGAGCGTGGAAAAGAGGAGTTCTGAAAAAGCGTAAGGACACTTTGCTGGCGTATGTCAACCTTGCACCCCTCCCTAAACACACCACAGGAGCGTGCTAAAGAGGAGGTCTTAAAAAGCTTAAGGACCCTTTGCTGATTCAGATTACGTTAAAATTTCGTCGAATGATTTTGAATGGTCTCTAGTGGTTCCACCCTGTTCGCCAGAGCAAAGACTGCGGTTGTACTCTACTCCAAAGAATTGCAGTCACGTTCGACGAAGTTGCTGGACCAGAGAAGGGTTGATTCGTCGAGGGGGTGTCAACAGAGTCAGAGGTTGTCAAGAACGTCGTCCTGTCGTTCATCACCCTGCAAACTGTAGTTTCCGACTGCGAACTGTGGAAAGTCAATACCCCAGCGAAAGGCGTGATTTCATTTACACCTTTTATGCCACCCCTAAGGCCTTTTCGTGTCGTTTCTGAGCGGCGGTGTGTCTGAAATGTGTTCCACGGCCATTCAGCAGCAAACCGCATGATTTCTATGCTGGGCGTCGCTCCATTGCAGAGGCGTCAAAAGAGGCGGTGAAATGAAGGTAAGAGGAGGTGTGACGACCTTCCAATCGTGTGGCAAGTCCACAGTGGCATTGGGCAGAATTGTGGTGAAATTTGGTATCCACCTGACATCGGTAACCAACATTACATCTCACATGAACTTTTGAGTTCCGGACCTTTTTTAGCAAGTATCGACAGCTTGCAGTTTGAAGCGCCACCGAGCCCAAGGGCCCTTTGAGGCAAATTTCAAACTTCTACATCGTAATGGAAGACAATTATAGCATTTCAAAAAGTGAAATTCCGTGAAATATGCATCATCCGGTTTTTCTGGTACATACGCTTTGTGTAATATTACTATTCTCCATGGTATTCTATAATTTACCACTGCTATTTCTTGTTAGATATCTCTAAAATCAGTTACTTAACTATATCTACAATTATCTAAAATAAATGCTTGTATTTTGTATTTGATCAAATTGAACAAACTTTTTACAAATGGTTCAAATGGCTCTGAGCACTATGGGACTCAACTGCTGAGGTCATTAGTCCCCTAGAACTTAGAACTAGTTAAACCTAACTAACCTAAGGACATCACAAACATCCATGCCCGAGGCAGGATTCGAACCTGCGACCGTAGCGGTCTTGCGGTTCCAGACTGCAGCGCCTTTAACCGCACGGCCACTTCGGCCGGCTAAACTTTTTACATATCATTCAGTGCCACTTGCATCATGCATTATTTCCTTGAGCTTTATTAATTTTCATAGTAAATGTTGAAATAAGCTCTTTATTTCTTCTTTATTTTTCTTGTGTCTCTATAATTTCTTATTCAATTAAAAGGTCCCTGTTTTAAACTATCTATACAGGGTGTTACAATAAGGTACGGCCAAACTTTCAGGAAACATTCCTCACACACAAATAAAGAAAAGATGTTATGTAGACATGTGTCCGGAAACTCTTAATTTCCATGTTAGAGCTCATTTTAGTTTCGTCAGTATGTACTGTACCTCCTCGATTCACCACCAGTTGGCCCAATTGAAGGAAGGTCATGTTGACTTCGGTGCTTGTGTTGACATCCGACTCATTGCTCTACAGTACTAGCATCAAGCACATCAGTACGTAGCATCAACAGGTTAGTGTTCGTCACGAACGGGGTTTTGCAGTCAGTGCAATGTTTACAAATGCGGAGTTGGCAGATGCCCAATTGATGTATGGATTAGCACGGGGCAATAGCCGTGGCGCGGTACGTTTGTATCGAGACAGATTTCCAGAACGAAGGCGTCCCGACAGGAAGACGTTCGAAGCAATTGATCGGCGTCTTAGGGAGCACGGAACATTCCAGCCTATGACTCGCGACTGGGGAAGACCTAGAACGACGAGGACACCTGCAATGGACGAGGCAATTCTTCGTGTAGTTGACGATAACCCTAATGTCAGCGTCAAAGAAGTTGCTGCTGTACAAGGTAACGTTCACCACGTCACTGTATGGAGAGTGCTACGGGAGAACCAGTTGTTTCCGTACCATGTACAGCGTGTGCAGGCACTATCAGCAGCTGATTGGCCTCCACGGGTACACTTCTGCGAATGGTTCATCCAACAATGTGTCAATCCTCATTTCAGTGCAAATGTTCTCTTTACGGATGAGGCTTCATTCCAACGTGATCAAATTGTAAATTTTCACAATCAACATGTGTGGGCTGACGAGAATCAGCACGCACTTGTGCAATCACGTCATCAACACAGATTTTCTGTGAACGTTTGGGCAGGCATTGTTGGTGATGTCTTGATCGGGCCCCATGTTCTTCCACCTACGCTCAATGGAGCACGTTATCATGATTTCATACGGGATACTCTGCCTGTGCTGCTAGAACATGTGCCTTTACTAGTACTACACAACATGTGGTTCATGCACGATGGAGCTCCTGCACATTTCAGTCGAAGTGTTCGTACGCTTCTCAACAACAGATTCGGTGACCGATGGATTGGTAGAGGTGGATCAATTCCATGGCGTCCACGCTCTCCTGACCTCAACCCTCTTGACTTTCATTTATGGGGGTATTTGAAAGCTCTTGTCTACGCAACCTCGGTACCAAATGTAGAGACTCTTTGTGCTCGTACTGCGGACGGTTGTGATACAATACGCCAGTCTCCAGGGCTGCATCAGCGCATCAGGGATTCCATGCGACGGAGGGTGAAAGCATGTATCCTCGCTAACGGAGGACATTTTGAACATTTCCTGTAAGGAAGTGTTTGAGGTCACGGTGGTGCGTTCTGTTGCTGTGTTTCCATTCCATGATTAATTTGATTTGAAGAGAAGTAATAAAATGAGCTCTAACATGGAAAGTAAGCGTTTCCGGACACATGTCCACAAAACATATTTTCTTTCTTTGTGTGTGAGGAATGATTCCTGAAAGTTTGGCCGTACCTTTTTGTAACACCATATATATATATAGGGTTATTACAAATGATTGAAGCGATTTCACAGCTCTACAATAACTTTATTATTTGAGATATTTTCACAATGCTTTGCACACACATACAAAAACTCAAAAAGTTTTTTTAGGCATTCACAAATGTTCGATATGTGCCCCTTTAGTGATTCGGCAGACATCAAGCCGATAATCAAGTTCCTCCCACACTCGGCGCAGCATGTCCCCACCAATCAGTTCGAAAGCATCGTTGATACGAGCTCGCAGTTCTGGCACATTTCTTGGTAGAGGAGGTTTAAACACTGAATCTTTCACATAACGCCACAGAAAGAAATCGCATGGGGCTAAGTTGGGAGAGCGTGGAGGCCATGACATGAATTGCTGATCATGATCTCCACCGCGCCGAAAATTCAAAGCGTTTGACTTTGTCATCGGGTGTCAGGGCTTGTAGCAACTGTAAACGGTAAGGCTTCTGCTTTAGCCTTTTCCGTAAGATTTTCCAAACCGTCGGCTGTGGTACTTTTAGCTCCCTGCTTGCTTTATTCGTCGACTTCCGCGGGCTACGCGTGAAACTTGCCCGCACGCGTTCAACCGTTTCTTCGCTCAATGCAGGCCGACCCGTTGATTTCCCCTTACAGAGGCATCCAGAAGCTTTAAACTGCGCATACCATCGCCGAATGGAGTTAGCAGTTGGTGGATCTTTGTTGAACTTCGTCCTGAAGTGTCGTTGCACTGTTATGACTGACTGATGTGAGTGCATTTCAAGCACGACATACGCTTTCTCGGCTCCTGTCGCCATTTTGTCTCAGTGCGCTCTCGAGCGCTCTGGCGACAGAAACCTGAAGTGCGGCTTCAGCCGAACAAAACTTTATGAGTTTTTCCACGTATCTGTAGTGTGTCATGACCATATGTCAATGAATGAAGCTACAGTGAATTTATGAAATCGCTTCAATCATTTGTAATAGCCCTATATATATATATATATATATATATATATATATATATATATATATATATATATATATATATATATAAACTAACGTGTGTTTAATAGAACAATATTGCAAATATTTTAGATATAGTAATAATACTGACATGACCATTGTGTGTGTTTGTGCTTATGTAGTTTTTATAAATAATACAGAAGTGGAATTTCTGTAAATTACAAGATGTACGTAGGTCTATTGTTGACAGACATTTTAGACATGGTAATAACACTTGACAACAAGTGTGCATCAGCAGTTACATGTGAGTTTTCTAATGTTGTACAACAATGTAGAATGAACTAACTGAAACGGAATCAGAAATATACAGAGTAACAATGTGCCCCAAGGAAGCATAATAGGGCCTTTAATGTTCTCAATATATAATTTATCAGGTAGGTTCAAGAGCACTATACGACTATTCACTGTTGATGCTGTCGTGTACAGGAAAGCATCGTCGTTGGACGATCATAAGGAATTCAGAAAGATAATTTTTATATCAAAGATGAAGAACCGAATAGTTTCGCATTACTATATTTGTAGTGAACGTTATGAGCACATCACATCATATAAGTAAGTTTCCTTTAATTTACATCTATGGTCACAAACTTTTTCTTAACAGATTGTCGGTTTCGGTCTATAATGACCATCATTAGATCTGTTTTATAAAAACAAAGTCCTAATGTACTGCAGCCATAGTGGCTGCAGTTCATTAGGACTTTGTTCTTATAAAACAGATCTGATGATGGTCATTATAGGCCGAAACCGGTAATCTGTTAACAAAACGTTTGTGAACCTAGACGTAAATTAAAGGAAACTTATTGTATACACCGGTCACTGTTTTATTCGCGACAATGTCGCAGCTTGTGAAACGATATGACATTGGACGATCACGTAAAATCGGTGTTCGGCAAGGCGAAGGAAAGGCTTTCATTGGTTGGAGTGCAATGCATCTATAAAGAAAATCGCATACAAGATGCCAGCGTGCCCAGTTCAAGAGTGTTGTTGAATTTGGAGTACTGATCAAGTATGTATGACAACGGACATTCAATGAATTCAGAGACGCGGTGGTAGGATTGTAATACGTGGGTTTAGCCGATATGGAAGTGTAACCGAAATGCTCCTCTAATCATGAGTGTGATGAGAATAAGATTAAGATAGATTATGGCAGGTGCAGACGCAGATACACTGTCATTTTTCTTGTTCAATACCCCAAGGAAATTGGAAATAAAATCTATAATATTGGCACAATAAATCCTCTGCCATGGACTGTGGAGTGGACAGTCGAGTATATATTTAAAAGCACTGGGGTTGGAAAAAAATATGGAAACACCAGAAACTCAATTTATAAAATGCGCAATACGGTATAGGAGATCCGTTCAGAGTAGCTTCCACTCGTCTCGGAATGGATAAATACAGGTCCCGTATAGTTTTCAAAGGAATCATACCATTCTTCCCCGCCAACATTCACTCTTCGGACGTAACCTCGGCCAGAGGTTGGAAATAGTCCAAAACAAGGCTCATTCGACGAAATAGCGTTCCTCCATTTCTCTATGGTAATTTACCGTTTTGGAGCTCCGTTCGTATTGTTCATGGTGCTGACAGGGTTCGCGTGAGCGACATTCAGTTCTGCTGCGACTTTTGCAGCTGTCGTCCCCTTATTTTTCGTCTTTCACGATCACTCAACACACACTTTTGTCCACGTTGTGCCTTAGCAGATGATGTTTTTCGATTTTCCCTGTACGTTGTATAGATCTTCGATATGGTGCCTCTTCAAAAACCGAACACTTCAGCTCCCTTGGCTACTGGAGCACACACCATACGAGCCCCAACAATCTGCCCACGTTCGAATGCACTGAGATCCGCCATAATGCAATCACAGCTTCACAGCAAACTGTTCTGACTACGACGTATACTGTCAAAGTATTGAGGACCATAAACAGGTGCTGTCCGTGGTCAAATACAACAGCGCAACCAGAAGGCTAGGCTAGTATTTGGGATTACGTTGAAGCATGCATTTCTCGTTATATTTGCATATTTTTGTCCAACACTTGTATGTAGAAGTAGATGTAGGCACAGATATTTTCAATTTTCCCTGTCTAACAAGTTTCGTAAAGTAATGCCACAGAGTTTTTTTCTAGAAAAGTGACAGAAGTTGCTCATCTTTATTATTATATGTCACCTTAATAATTTTCCGTTTCTACATCACGGATGAACAGTTTGCGGCGGATGCTAAGAAAGAGTTTCTGAAGGACGAGTGGGCTTAGCAAAGGGCACTGGCCAAGACAAGAGCGCATCTCGTGGGAGGGGGCACAGCAAAAGGTCAGCACGCCGGCTTCTACTTTCTCCGCCACGCGGATGCGGCACAGCGCGGGAAAAAAGCGAGAGTATAGCTTGCGCGTGCGCCTGGAATGCGTGAGTTCTCGTGTGAAAGCCTCTGCGACACTCCGAAGTTGTTGGTCTATAGTCTCGTAAGTGCGGACGCCGCTTACATGTCTTCCGATATAATTGCTCTGTGTTTCACTTGGAGTTGGTCACTTGCTGAGATTAACAGTCCAGGAAAATATTACTTACTTTCAATCCACCCATCGAATTTTCTGTCCAGAAATGTATATCTATGTTAATATTTTGCCAAAACAAATGATTCACAAGAACAGAATAACCTTCATTGCTAGTGTAGGAATCACTTGAAAACACTGCAACTTTGCGCTTCTGTATAGGTCTAATGATGTCACTGTGAGTGACATAATCATAAAACCATTCACTCGCACAGTCAACCGTATCTTCGCGCACACTGGTAACATCTGAACAATCACCTTCGAAAACCTCCGAAAATATTTCGAATTCGTTCATTTCCTCCCTGTTTCTGAATAGGGCCATTTCTAAAAGCAGGAGGAACTTGAAGACGAAAATTGTACGTATTTGCAATACATGTAATTAAAATGCTAAATAAGTGAAAAATACTAGAAAACTAGTTTGATACATTGCCTACTGGTGTAAAAACCTGAACAGACGAAGCAGCTAAAAAATAGCACAGCGCATGGCATCTACAGACTATGTGTGGAAAACCCGAATTATTTCGGGATCCTGCCGTAACGAAAACCACTCGGAAGACGAGTAAATTCTGGATCCACCTGCAGTGTGTTAAAACAGTTTCTCTTGTTACATCAGACACAATCAAATTCAGGCCAATGATTTTGTCTTCTTTTCTGGCTACAGGCAATTTTCTCCGCGTACTTGAAAAACTTGTTCAAATGCAGTCCTTTTTTCCGACATTTCTTATCCATTATCACGTTCCACGGATTTCCAAACTTCGCACAGCTACAATAACAAAATTGCCATAAAGGAAGAGATTTCAAATTTACCATCACAGTTAATAATTAATCACATGAAACATTAACACTTTGCGTAATACATGAAAAGTAAAATAAGTAAAGCCGCTACTGAAGCATCATAACTGCGCCGCCAGGGTAATCGCTTCAAAGAAGAAATCATATGAGAATGGTCAGATCATTAAAAAAGTGTTTACAGTAGCTAAAGACGCCCTGTTCGAACATTCTAAAAATAAAGCTGAGAGATAATTTCTGTTGTGAAACATATACAGCTTCCAGCCAACACCGTGATGAGACGATTTGACGTTATGAGTACTGACGTTTCTCCACAACTGTGAAGTGATTTGAATGAGTACAGTTGTTTTTTACTTCAACTCGACGAATCTACAGACATAACCAATACTGCTAAGTTATTCATTTCTTCAAGATTATTTTTAATGATTTCACATCTAAAGAAAAACTTTTTATAAGTCTTTTTTTCTTAAGAGGCACTCTACGAGACAAGATGCATTCTATGTAAAAAGAACATAAAAGATGAAAACTTCACCCAGTTCCATTCATATTATTGTATCTTTCACCAGCAAGCCCTGTTTAGGAAGTTTCTCAACATGAATGAAATTAGGACGTTTGCGGTGAAAATTGTAAACAAAATAATGTACAGCCTGTAGAACGGTGTTTGTTTGAAACATAGGTTAATGAAACAGATTGTGAATGTGAAGATCTACTGCTTCATAATTAGCAACGATATTTGAGCAAGAGACCAGTTGTACAGCGTTTCAGTGAACTATTGGCTCCATTAGGAGAATTCTTCAAAGAACGACGATTCCATTTGCTGAAACAGAAAACAATGCGGGAACATGAAACAATCGCCGCTATGTAAGACACTTTTAGAGACTAGGCGTCACGTTCTTTCGAAACATTCATAGAACATTATTCTATTACTACATCTGGTATGTTGTCTAATGAACATGCCTGATATTTTGTCATCAGGTTCGGGAGTTCTGAAAGGCAGATACTCTTTATCCTTGGAATATGACAGAAACTGTTAAGATTTCCATTCCTCAGAGAGCTATTCTATGTTGTTCTATTTATACAACTAGCTGTAAAGGCTCATCACATAGTGATTCTGAGCATATGGTATATTTTTCATTGCTCTGAATATGTATCTGTATGTTCATCTCACTCTAGATCCAATGTTTACTGAAAATCAGTCATCTTCCATGTTTTACTCGTTGTACTTCCGTGCACAGGAACAGTAGTATAAATTGAGCGCTTCTTCCAAATTAAAACTGTATTCTATATCCGGGAATCCAATCTGAATCCTTGTCTTTTGATGCCACTGCGTTACCAGCCGCGTTACCCAAGCACTCGTTGCGCACTGACTGTAACGCTTCAATTTGCCACTCCTACATTCCTGAAAGGCTCTGCCAAGATGAAACACACTAGCATCGCTGAGAGAAGGGCTGATGCGACAATTTAACTTAGCCGCAGTCTCAGAGATTGTATGGGGGTGACGCATTTAATCTTCACCCGGATATACGCAGCAATCAACAGACAGCGCGATAGTAAGGGCTTTGTTATCAAAACGAAGAGATTTGAATTATAGTCCCGGTGCTGCGCATACGTTTAACTACTCATACATGTTCACTGCAGCGTCTACTCGGCAGAAAAAAAAAATGTAACAGACAGAGTAACTGCACTGCCTGTGAAATGCGTGGTGTTGGGTTCGAACCTCCGTCCGGTACACTGTTCTAACCTGTCACAAATACTTATATTGGCTTATTCTCCCCGTCTGCGTAAATATGTAAATTATTGTTTTGTTTCGGTATGGTTTTACTATAAACGCGAAATGTAAGTTCAGGTGTATCCCTAGAGAGTATTATACGGCTGTTACTGTTCACTAATATATATATATATATATATATATATATATATATATATATATATATATATATATATATCACATGGGTAATAACGTCTTAAACTCAGTGTGGATGTTCGTGGTTGATGCTGTTGTACATAGGAAAGTTGCAACCCCAGAACACTGTAGAGAAATGTAGGAAAGCCCGTAGAGGATAGATTCTTAGTGCTAGGATTGGTAGTGACCCTCAATGTAAATAAATGTAACATATTACATATAACTGGGTGGAAAGACCTATTACGGTTCGATTACACTATTGATGAGTCACCATTGGAAACGTAACAACCGTTAAATATCTAGCAGTATCTGTGCGGAGCAAATTAAAGTGGAAGCTACACGGAAAAAAGTTGTACGAAAAGCATAAACCAGGCAGAGATTTTTCGGGAGAATCATATGGAAATTGAATTCGTCAATCAAATAAGTATCTTCCAATAAATTCTTTCGACCAAGTTTTGACTTTTGCTCGTCAGTCTGAGACGTTCGCCGGCTAGAATTGATAGAAGAAACTGGGTTTTGTGATAGGTTCATTCAGTAAGCACAAGAGTGTTACCGATATGCCCTCAAACTCCAATGGAAGAAGTCACAAGAGAGGCGTTGTGCATCAGGAGACGCTTAGCGTCCAGATTCCGAGAGCTATGTTCCAATAAGAGTCAGACAACAGTTTGCTTCCTTCCATGCACATCTATTTAAATGGCGACTACTGAAAAATCAGAGAAATTAGAGCTTATATCATGGTTTACCGACAGTCTTCTTTCAATTCACGCTTCGTGAGTGGAACGGGAAAGGGAAGAACTTACAGTGCTACCAGAAATACCTTATCCCACACACCGTAACGTTGCCTGCGAAGTATAGATGTACTCAGATGTATAAAGAAAGAAAAAAATTTCTCTCAGAAGTCGGCAGCTGTGTATACACAATAATTTTTAGAAAAGGTCAAGTTGCTTGTGAAATGACTAGTCTAAAGGTAAGAAATAAAATAGATTAGAGGAACATCTGACACGCCTTTTAATGATGCTCGAAACCATGTACAGCAAAAAAAGACCGTACGGTCTACATAATCCAAGAGACAAATATCGTCTACTATTCAACAAAATTCCAAGATTCTACGTGGAACTTTGAACTGTAAATTCACGGTTGGCACTTCAGTTGCTGTACATCACTGCGAGAATCATTAAAAAGTGTGAAATACGTCTCTCTATTTTATTTCCTACTTCTAGACAAATCATTTCCCAAAACATTTAACCGTTTTTTACTCAAATTTTTTATTACCAGTTAAATAACACACCAGCGCAAGTTTTTGTGCTCCCAATAACTAGGTACTGAAGAGATGACCTTTTTAGCACTTCACTCACACCAGCTGTTGTTCGTGAAAAATTTCAGTTTTCCCTTAGATCACTAAGTTTTCCTTACTTACTCTTATGACTTTCAAGTAATTAATTTTTATTTTCAAACTTAGACTTCACGATGGCCAATTTAATAGGCCATTTGTCCAGTTTTCATTCTTTATTCGGCTAAAATTCGTATAATTACGAGAGGGTGCTGAAAAGTAATGCCTCTGAATATTTATGTGATTCTCAACGCTTTTTAAATAAAATGTACTTTATTACCATTCTACATCTTTATTCTTCATGTCTACATTTATTTCTCAACACAGTCACCCTGATGACAAACACATTTCTTCCAACGAAAGACCTGTTTGTTGATAACGTCACTATGGAGTGTTTGACTTCATTGAGAGAGCCACAGCCTCACCTCTGCTTGCACCGCTTCATCACTATCAAAGTGAAGTCATGGAAGTGTTCTTTAAGTTCTGCAAACCGATGAAAATCGGATGGGGCCAAATCGGAACTGTATGTAGTATGATTGATGACAGTGATCACAAGACCCGGATTGTTGCAGATGTCGCAGCGCTCATATGTCGTCTAGCAATGCTATGCTGGAGGAGGGGGTGCTCCATGTGTGGACAAACCCTTCGAATTCGAAACACGATCACAGCACGCTGTTTCTCACGCACCGACATAGTTACGTTACACGCTACAATTCGGAGCCTTCTAACGGCAGAGGCCTGCTAACAAATAGACGTGAAGAATAAAGTGTAGAATCTTAATAACGTTTGTTTCATTTTAAAAGTTTTAACAGTTTTAAGAGTTTTCACATAAAAAATTTTGTGGCACTACTTATCAGCACGGCCTCGCATTTTTCTTGAGGTAAGTAATTAAGTTTTATTAATTACTGTGAATACTTTCAATCATTTATACATTATTTTTGCAAAACTAGGTTTTACGCTGGTTGGTTTTATATCCAGTTTGTTCATTTTCCACTCTACGTTTGGCTATGACAATTCGGACAAGAATCAATTATGTAACTTCTAGGGAATCTTGTTTTCGCTCAGCTCAATTATTTGGCCAAAAATGATATTGAAGAAGGAACTGAAACACACTATAGGATCTAGGCTTGCTGGTCAACATAGAGAGAAAACAGTGACGTCGAGTCTACCCACTGTAGTGCGTCCGAGCGTTTCTGATGGCTGAAGGCCAACACATTCATGCAAAAGGCTCAAGGCATGCCGTTTCTTAAGCGGGACATCCGGGATGCGGCAGCGAGGTATGCGCAGTTCCGGCCTTGGTATTTGCCCTCCATGTGTTCCTTCCATACGCAACCACGAAGACAGGTGTTCACTACCTACACAACTGTTGGACTGTAGTACCTTTCACTGAAACATGTTTTTTTTTTTTTTTTTAACAACTGAGATATATTACTTTCGTTCTATTGGCTAATATTCCAAATACCAAGAAACGTGTACCTGAATGAAACACGCATTCTTGTTTCGAAAATTTTCTTTGACAATGTGGTTTTCTCAATTGTTGGAGCACACTAGAGTATCCGTCTTACGGCATGGCATTACTGTATTTTACATGTTTTAATTTTACACACAATCTACATCTACATGACTGTTCTGCAATTCACAGTTAAGTCCTTGGTTCATCGACCCACTATTTCTCTACCGGTCCACTCTCAAGCAGCACGCTGCATAAAACAAAGACTTAAATCTTCCTGTCCGAGCTCTGATTCTCTTATTTTATTACGATGACCATTTCTCCCTATCTAGGTGGACGTTAATAAATTATTTTCCCGTTCGGAGAACCTCGGGCATGAATGTGTGTGATGTCCTCAGGTTAGTTAGGTTTAAGTAGTTTTAAGATTTAGGCGACTGATGACCTCAGACGTTAAGTCCCATAGTGCTCAGAGCCATTTTTTTCGTTCGGAGGAGAAATTTGGTGTTGGAAATTTCGTGAGATTTCACTGCATCGAAAAACGCCTTTGTTTTAATGATTACCACCCGAACTCGCATACAATGTCCGTGACATTCTCACTCCTATTTCGAGATAATACAAAACGAACTGTTCATCTACAAACTTTTTCGATGCATGCTTCACTTTTAATTTTTAAACTTATTTACATCATAGATTTGAAGCTTTCCGCTGACGGCCGAAGGTGGCAATTTCTTATTGAAATTGTGTTTGATTTTGTCGGGATATAATCTACTTTCGAAGAAAGTGTTTGAACAATCATCGACATCTCCACTACTTCTTAAATGTCGTCCTTTCCCAAACCTTGTATCGATTTGGTTTCTTGTCTATAAACTACAAACTCCTACGTACTGCGCTATATACATTGGAATATTTGGTACCACAATGTGTAGGGTCAGAACTCTGTACAAAAAAGTTTTCACTTCTTGTTAAAATTCATGTTTTCATTAAAAAAAAAAGACTGAAAACACACCCTTTAAATGAATAGTGCAGTTCACTTCCGTATATGGATGTATAAGTGAGGCATTCATAAGGTAATCAAGCAGAACGTTCTGATCCTAACAAGACGCTTACACATCGATGGAGATAACAAAACACCTAGGCTCGTATTCAGACAAAAAAAGGTTGAACCCCAAAGAGGCAGCCATGTCCTTCCAGTACCTTCAATAAAATGTATTAGTGATTCGTCCCCAACGACCTCGATTTCGACGAGACTAAAGCTTCGTTCCTTGTGGAGCTGATAATATTAGCGTACTCTTATTACTGAAGATCATAATGGTCTCAAGAGGTTCAGCAGATTTAAAACAGATGGTTACTGCGTATACTACGCTGAAGTGTTTTGTGATGATAATTACTAAATGAAGACATTTAAATTAGTAAATCAACGGAACTGAATATCTTGAGAGATAAACCCAAATTCTTCAAACTTAAGTTGAAAAATTTCCTTGTGACACATTGCTATTCTGTAGACCAGTTCCTCTACAATGTATTAATTATTCGTATACTCTGTTTTCGTATTTTATTTATTCTTCAGTTCTTAGTTTATGACTTTACTGATCAGAACTTTGCGAACCCGTGTACTCACTCTTTTGATGACCAAGAAGCTTTTACTTGCATCGCCTCAAGGAATCTTTTAAATAAGTAAATAAAGAAATAAATAAATATCAAATCATTACGCAAAGCTGTGTTGTAGTGTTGTACTCAAAGTGAGCAGCTAAATTGTGGGATACCATTAACACACACACAGTTTCTCACAAAAATTGAAAAAAGAGGTATATAAGACCATCCCAAGTAATTTAACTAACGTTTATTCTTGTAAACCGGACATTTCCTTCCCGATCTATCAACCGTCCTGCATTAGCAGGACGTCTTTGATGCGAACTACTTTCGATTTTGTTTTTGTAAAACTGGTTTTTGTATTTGAACTAGCGAACCACGCAGTTCTTCGCAACTGCTAAATATGTATGAGAAACGGATATACGTCCTAATCTCCTTTTCCTCCCTCTCCCTACCCATCTCCTCCTTCCCCTTTCCGTCCTCCCCTACCTCCCTCTGCCTCCTACTTCCCCTTTTCTCTGTCCATCTTGTACTTGCCCCTCTCTATGTCAGTTTTCTCCTTCTCTGTTCCTCTCTCTTCTCGCCTATCTCTGACCTTGAGCGTTGTTTATTGCTATTGCCAACGAATCATTCATTGGGGACTAAAGTCACTAAAAATGAACGCATAATTCGGTCGGGATCATTGGTATACGGAGGATGAGCAACCTCCCGTGCTGCTGGACCCTGAGAATAGTAGCTTCACCGGCAGTATTTTGCATATTTTTAATCTGCTAAAGGGTGTGATTTAAAAATTTCAAACAATTCAAATTCCGTAGTAGTGTTCTAATAATGAAGCCGATGGGCTTACAATACAACTTTCTTGTTTTCTGTTCAAACCGATTGCGAGAAAGAAAGTAAAACAGCATATAGTTGTGTGTACAATTTTTGTTTAAAATTATATATGAAGAGAAAGGCCGTCCGTTGTGGCCGAGCGGTTCTAGGCGCTTCAGACCGGAACCGCGCTGCTGCTACGGTCGCAGGTTTGAATCTCGCCTCGGGCATGGATGTCTGTGCTGTCCTTAGGTTATTTATGTTTAAGTAGTTCTAAGTCTAGGTGACTGATGACCTCAGATGTTAAGTCCCATAGTGCTCAGAGTCATTTGAACCATTTTTTGAGGAGAAAGAATATAAATGGGAGAAAAAATTTGTCCAATAGTTTAAATGCCCTGTTTTATAGTTACAACTGACTGAGAAAGAAAATAAAACCGCACAATTTCTAAGGACAGCATAGCACAGCATTTCCTTTCTCGCCGTCCATTTTAACGGAAAACATTGTTGTTTAAAAAAGTATGTAACCTATAACCATTTGAGTACTTATTAGAGTATCATGTAAGAGTTTCAAATAAATCGGTCAAGAACTATTCGAGATTTTTGCTAACAATGTTTTCCCCTTTATATATTTCGCTTGTGCCTTGTCCCACAGTTTTCGCAGGGTCGGCATGGTTACAACGGATGTGGCATGGTTAATTTAAAGGGGTGGCCAGATGCTCTTCCTGCCGCCAACCCATTCCTTCCAGGACAGAATCAGTATACCCCAGCTGTCTGTGCCTAGAGTTAACCATGAAATAGTGCGAACGAGTTGTAAATGTCTGCGAGTCGTGTAACTGAGGCGGGACATGGGGACCAGCCCGGTATTGACCTTGTAGGATGTGGAAAACCACCTAAAAACCACATCCAGGATGGTCAGCACACGACCCACGTCGTTAATCCGCCGCGCGGATTCGATCCGGGGCCGGCGCGTCTACCCGAGTCCAGGGAGCAGCGCATTAGCGCTCTCTACTAACCTGGTGTGTGTGTGTTTTCCCCTTAATACAGTCTAAATATATTGGTATACCATATTCCTTAACAATCTGTACTGCATCTCCATCGAATGTTTATTAGAATACCAAGTAAAAACGTCAGCAAAAACTAGCCAAGAAATTTTCGAAATTTTTGGTAACAACCTTAAAGGACTACTTGACTTTATATAGTAGTATAGATAACGATAACGACCAATTTTTTGACATTAATAGCCATAAATTATGAAGTACTGTTTTCTTTCATTTTCAACAGGTGTATTGAGCAGGAGGGGTGTGGGAGTCAGGGTGAGGCTTGCTTCGTCGTAAATAACGGAGAAAAAATTCAACAAGGATTTATTTCATTCAATAGCAAATAATAAATTACATACAGTTGCATTTATTGTCAGTGTACGATAATAGCAGCGAGATTTCATACACACAAACCAACATGACAATACTACCCTACCAAAATAAAAACCACAGTCTTCTGTTTTCACAATGTTGCTGCTAGTTCCACAAAGTTCTTACCCTAAGTCGTGTATTTCCGACCAACGAATCGGTTTCCCTTCGTTACTGGCATCTTGTGACATGCCGAGATTCTGTATTTTGATCCAGTCTCTTTCATATGATGGTTGTCTCTCTCATAGACATATACATACCTCATTTCCTAACTGTGTAGATGGAGAAAGAGAAACAAACATACATACATAATTACATTAGAAGAGTCTACGTAAAGGCAAGTAGCAGGGAAGCAATATAAAATAATTACACGCTCTAACAGTAAAATATCTGAACGAACCATCTTAGTCGGCCGAGGTGGCCGAGCGGTTCTAGGAGCTACGGTCTGGAACCGCGCGACCGCTACTGTTGCAGGTTCGAATCCTGCCTCGGGCATGGATGTGTGTGATGTCCTTAGGTTAGTTAGGTTTAAGTAGTTCTAAGTTCTAGCGGACTGATGACCCCACATGTTAAGTCCCATAGTGCTCAGTGCCATTTCAACCTTTTTTTTTTTTTCAAAATGTGGTGAACGTTGTGGTGCGTATCGTGAACTATCCTCGTTCTCACGGGCTCATTCATAGTCATTTCAAAGAATTTTTTATTTCGTTCGAAGAGGAATACCCAGATATCGCCTGCCATGCTGAAGTACGCTGGTCGAGCAAAGGAAAATGATTTCCCAAGTTTTTCGAATACGACATGACTCAGTTTTTGGTGGGAAAAAGGACGTCCTGAGCCACTTTTGTATGACCCTCAATGGGTAGAAGATTTAGGAGTTTTAGTAGACATTATGGCTCTCTTAAATTACTTAAGTCAGGAACACCAAAAAAAGTAATCTCATCAACGATATGGTCGGCAAAACAAAAGCTTTAGCTCCTCAAAAACAACCTTTCGTGGGAAAAATACCTAACACTTTCCTGAATTAGGTAAGAGGTACATAAATTTTACCTTTAAGAGGACATCCTTATTTTGAAAAGTGCTTCATTAAAAACGATAATACTGTTTTGTTTGACAGCATCTGCGGGGAAAGGAGCACACTTTGAAAAATTCGTCGAGGTGCAACAATCCATTGAAAATGAGATTAGCGACGGATTCCAGGTAATGTACCGGTATATCCCCACGAGCAAAGTAAAGTCGATTTTTGTTACATGTGCAAGTGTGACATTATATTAAAAACAATAGTTCATAGCATCTGTTTATTAAAACATATCGCCTTTTGGTACCTCCAAGCGACTTGGTACATTACTTATATTTTTAACATTTAGTTTTATTTTTGTTACAGAAAATTATTGACTTGCAGCCAGTACTTGATGTGTTTGTAAAGCACTTTTCTATAACAATTGAAAGTGGGCCTCCCGATATACACCTCGAACTAATCCTCGTGTAACCACTCCGTCATAGACCGTGCATTATGAACAGGTGCTCCATCGTGTTGATAGATGCAGTCGTCATCCCCGAATTGCTCTACAGTAGTGGGAAGCAAGAAGGTACTTAAAACATCAATGGAGGGGGCCCCTCCATAACAAACACGACCACACCATAACAAGACTGCCTCCGAATTTTACAGTTGGCACTACACACGCTGGCAGATGACGTTCACCAGGCATTCGCCATACCGATACCCTGCCATCTGATCACCACATTGTGTAGCGTGATCCGTCACTCCACACAACGTTTTTACACTGGTCAATCGTCCAATGTTTACGCTCCTTACACCAAACGAGGCGTCGTTGGGCATTGACCGGCGTGATACGTGGCTTATGAGCAGCCGCTCGACCATGAAATCCAAGTTTTCTCACCTCCCGTCTAACTGTCATAATACTTGCAGTGGACCCTGATGCAGTTTGGAATTCCTGTGTGAAGGTCTGGATAGATGTCTGCCTATTACATATTACAATCCTCTTCAACTGTCGGCGGTCTCTATCAGTCAACAGCCGAGGTCTGCGTGTACACTTTTGTGCTGTACGTGTCCCCTCACGTTTCCACTTGACTAACACATCAGAAACAGTGGACCTAGGGATTAGGAGTGTGTAGATCTCACGTACAGACGTATGACACAAGTGACACCCAATCACCTGACCACGTTCGGAGTCCGTTGAGTTCCGCGGAGCACCCCATTCTGCTCTCTCACGATGTCTAATTTCTACTGAGGTCGCTGATATGGAGTACCTGACAGTAGGTGGCAGCACAATGCACTTAATATGAAAAACGTATGTTTTGGAGGTGTCCGGATACTTTTGATCACATAGTGTATATCGAGGTGCGGTTTTTGCCAAGTTATAGGGGACAATATTGCGAATTTCCTGGCGTTCGCAATTAATCCTGGTCGTTTGTAGTCGCCCAATTACGACGTCGACTTTGGTTTTTTTTCTAATGGAACTACTGACTTTTCTCCGTGGCTTCTGAAAGAAGCTCCTAAGGGAACTTCAACGAGATAATATCTAAGGCACTTGGTCAGATAGTATCAAGACAACCGCGCTGCAAATCACTGCCCCTCCGTCAGGAGAAGAGGTTGCATAAACGTCTGCCCTATTATACCAAATGTAAGCAAACACGTAACTCAGGTATGGTTCTTGTGTTTACTTATGTGCTTGAAGACCATCAGTCTGTTTTCCATTGTTGTAGCAGTCACATAACTTTTTCCTAAAGCTACTGAGACACTCATAATGCATGCGACAATCAAAAAAGTGGTGAGTATCGATTATGGCGAATGTCGCCAAACTATTAGAGTAGTGATACGGTTACATGTTGGAGAGTATCAAGATCGCGCAAGCACTCACGCTCGGTCTTTACAAACATTATAAAAAAAGCTCTATAAACTGGAAGTGCGGAGAATAAAGTACACCAAGGAAAAAGAAGAGTCATGAAAGAAATCAGACTAACATTTTAGTAGTAGTAACACACAATCCAAATTTCACTGAGAGGCATCTCGGAAGTACTAGAGGGATCAACCAATAGAGTGTTCTTCGAACATTACATTCCGTCGCATTTCAGATGGCTCCAAGCACTATGGGACTTAACATCTGAGGTCATCAGTCCCCTAGACTTATAACTACGTAAATCTAACCAATCTAAGGACATCACACACATCCATGTGACCGTAGCAGCCGCATGGTTCCGGACTGAAGAGCCTAGGACCACTCGACCACTGCGGCCGGCCCGTCACATTTCATTCTCTTTACATTTGGCTAAATGTTACCTAGACAAATGTATTACCAAAATTTCATTACTTTACATTAATTATTTCTTGGTGTTACGATTTTTTTCCGCTAGTTTAATATAAAGATAACAGCGTCGCAAACCACTGTCCTGCCGCCAGGTGAAGAGATTCGACTAGCAGCATGCCACCTGCCCTTGCAATCGATGTTTGGTTCTCCCTCCTCCATCTCTCTGAATTTATCTCAGCTGCCAAGGCCCTTCACATACCCACAGAACATGCAGCACAGCAAAGACGTAGAGCCCGAGAAAGAGCTGCGACTGGCTGACGCCTTCCTCCTACCATTCTACTCGCTGATTCATCAGTCACGAAGTTCTTTTAACTGAACAAAAGATAGACATTATTTTTCTTACAGATACTACTGTTACCTCAGCCTGATAAAACACAAATATTCTGGTTATACAGAGTTTTAAACGAATGTGAAATAACCTCGTAGAGATTTCATTATTTGCATTAAGCACTGTAATAAGGCGATACTTGTAGATCTTACTTTGTCGGATTGAGATTGTTTCATGAGAGACGACATCAGCTTCCTTCCGTGGAGTATTTCATTACATATCACGGTCAACTCTGCACCAATTAACGCGAAAAACCTGAGTAAAATTCCACATGTAATTCATGTACGCTTTGTTCCAGGATCGCTGTTGTTATTTAAGTTTTGATCCAAAGAAAATTCTCAGACATTTACATTGACTTTTGTTTATGAGTGTACATTCGTGAAATGTCTGTTTGGCTACTTGATTTCTGTTTGTGAGTTGAAGACGACCGTTCTCATCCGTTGTGGTGTGTATCATTCTTCACTTCTTACTTTTTATTTCTCTTGTCACGTGTAAAATAAATGCGGTTTCAAGATCAAAATATGTATTGTTTTGGGTATGTATTTGTCTTTCACTATGCTTCTGGTTGCAGCAGTTAGTGTAGGCCTTCTTTAATTAAATTTAAAATATTTTTAGGTATACAGGATAACTCACTTCTAATGCGTTGTTTGTAGTATTCGATGCATCATAGATCCGGACTGAGAACATGTATTTCTTTTATAGATATGTGTCACCGACGTTTTTTGTTTTGACCCTGAGTTAGACGTAAAGGTGCTCAACTGCCACGCATAGCGATCAACAAAGGTTCCTTGCCGGGCGAGTTTGATCGTAGTCAGAGAAACTCAAAAGACCACATTTCGCAGTCAGGGAGTCGTGACAAGAGCTTCGCGTTAGGCTGTCCTGTCAAACTTTATAGTGTGCTCTAGTCAAATGGTTCAAATGGCTCTGAGCACTATGGGACTCAACTGCTGAGGTCATTAGTCCCCTAGAACTTAGAACTAGTTAAACCTAACTAACCTAAGGACATCACACACATCCATGCCCGAGGCAGGATTCGAACCTGCGACCGTAGCGGTCTCGCGGTTCCAGACTGCTGCGCCACTTCGGCCACTTCGGCCGGCCTGTGCTCTAGTCATTCCCAGAAACAGATTAGAATCAGTTTATACAGCCTGAGGACCGAGCCTGTGTCTTTCCGGCTAGGGTCTTAGCGTATTAGCACATCGCAGCGCAAATCTACGGTTGTAGTAAACGGAATGCCCATGTCGAAGACAATTTAGTGATTGCTGGTTCATATCTACGTGTCGACATCTTTGCGGCAGTTAATTTATTTTGCAGAAATCCACGTCTGCCAGACGTTACCGACGTAAAAAGGTAACCGTAAAGCGTGACTTACGGCGTGTTTGTTCCGCTAAGTAGTCGTGACTTGGATGCGCTGGAGGCCAAGGACGCAGTAAGCCGACGCTGCTGGCAGCCTTCCAGTTTTGCGGTCACGGAGGCCGAGGTTGCGCAGCGGAGGCTGAGTTTACGGTAATAGCCAGCATGACAAAGGAAACCGGTACTTAACGTAAAATAACATTTTCACTCTTGCCGTCTTTTGGCAATAATTCCGGTAAGAACGTTACTTCTTTCAGACTATTGCGGAGTATTCAATTGAAATCTCACCCGTAAATAGATACACTTAGTGCCTGCCAGAGTATACGACTTATCCATTCTCAAATTTGAAGTTGTTATAATAAAGGGATATGGAAGAGCCCAGTTACGTGGCAAACAGTAGTGACACAGAACGTACTTGGAGATCACGCAATTGCCGGCCGGTGTGGCCGAGCGGTTCTAGGCGCTTCAGTCTGGAACCGCGCGACCGCTACGGTCGCAGGTTCGAATCCTGCCTCGGGCATGGATGTGTGTGATGTCCTTAGGTTAGTTAGTTTTAAGTAGTTCAAGGTTCTAGGGGACTGATGACGTCAGATGTTAAGTCCCATAGTGCTCAGAGCCATTTGAACCATTTTTGAAGATCACGCAATTGGAGTAATAACAGTAAAACACAATTTTCGAATTTATTTCTTATATTCGAAGTAGTAGTCTCATTTCGCTATTATACTCAGTCGGGCTGGGTGTTGTAGTGGTAAAGCGCTTCATAGGAATTTATGCGCTCGTGGGATCCAATTTCAGTTGCACCTTGGATTTTCAGTCTGCGTTTTAACCTAGCCTTCAGCTCTCAACGATGTGAGGGGTCTCCAGAAACGACACGTAATTCGTATCCCTCCTTAAACTGTACGTCCCTTTCCCGTTTGAATAAGTGGGACAGGTTGGGGGTACACAAGTAGTCGAAGTGGCGTCCAATTGAAAAACTTGCTCCAGGACAGTTCACATACGAAATTATTATTATACTAGAATAATTGTTTCACTGGTGTCGATTACAGTGTCTATTGCATATGAAAAGTTAATTCTCGATAAAAGAAGTATACAGATTGCTTAACAGTACCTCCTTTTCGTCTTGTTTTCTCTTTTATTAACCAAACAATCATTCCATAAGCTTACATATATGAGGCACCACGCTTTTCGGAAGCTAAGTTCCAGCTTCTGGTTATAATATTGTCTTTTAGCTAGACAGGATAGCTCTCAGAACCGCCACGCCTTTAAGTACGATATAGTATCCTAATACCTGCAGCTTTGTCCCATTTACAGTACAGCTTATGATGGAAAGCACAGAACCAACTTTTGAGCTGCTAATGGTAATGCCATATATGAAATGTTTTCACGCATCTTTTATCTTCCAGAGAGTCCAACACAGACTACACAGTATAAAGATAACAGAGAAAATACAAAACACTATCTGTGCTACCTACACTGCTTAAATAGGATGGGACAGTTACTAGACGGTGGCTGAAAACCTGCTGAAGTCGCTTCTTCCAGAAGAAAATAGTGAAAATTGTGATCATCAAAAAGAGGTACGAGAAATTATCTATGCCTCATATGAAAGTCCAAGTGCCATTCTACTCACTCGCACAAGAAGAAGTTGCAGTCACCATCACTCAGTTAAAGAATGAAAAAACTCCAGATCTAGATTATATGGTAACGAAACACCAAAAGCAGCTAGAAATTAAATCCTTCCATTGTTTACACACCAACTTAATCAGTCACCAAGACACGGAAGAATTCCTGTTGCCTGGAAGTGTGCGCAGGTTGTGATAATTCAGAAGAGCATGGATAGAGATCCAATGGTCTCGCAAAACTACAGACCAATCTGTCTTCTTAGAATGTTGGGTGCAAAGGAGCGTTTGCTGTGCAACAGACTATAGTTCAGACTGAGCTACATGGCCTCAGCGTGAGCCAGTACGGCTTCAGAAAGAGCAAATCCATAGACGCTGCAATTAACTGTGTTATCGGCATTGGGGGCAACTGCAGCAGCAAAGATGGCGTAGACATCATGCTTAAAATTGCGGACGCATTTGACATCCGTGATGGCTCACAGTATTTCCCCACCCCAGACAACTACAAGTCCCAAAGTGTTTATACCAGAGCCTCCTAGATTAGTGTGAAGGAGACACTATGGAATGGGGAACAACCCCCAGTAAAACGGACAGGTGAATCACCGACGGTTGTCCATAGGAATCTAAACTGAAGAACCAAATAAACTGGTATACTTGCCTAATATCGTGTAGGGCCACAGCGAGCATGCAGAAGTGCCACAGCACAACGTGGCATGGACGCAACTAAATCTCAAGTAGTACTGGAGGGAACTGACGCCGTGAATCCTGCAGGGCTGTCCACAAATCCGTAAGAGTACGACGGGATGGAGATCTCTTCTGAACAGCTCATTGCAAGGCATCTTAGATATGCTCAGTAATGTTCATGTCTGGGTAGTTTGGTGGACAGCGAAAGCGTTTAAACTCAGAATAATGTTCCTGGAGCCTCTCTGTAGCAATTATGGACGTGTGGGGTGTCGCATTGCATTGTCCTGCTGGAATTGTCCAAGTCCGACGGAATACATAATGGACATGAATAACGCAGGTGATAAGACAGGATGCTTACGTACTTGTAACCCGTCAGAGTCATATATAGACTTATCACGGCTCCCATATCACTCCAACTCCAAATGCCCCACACCAATGCAGAGCCTTCACCAGCTTCAACAGTCCCCTGCTGACATGCAGGGTCCATGGATTCGTGAGGGTGTCTCCATACCCGTACACGTCCATACGCTCGATACAATTTGAAACGAGACTCGTCCGACCTCGAAACACGTTTCCAGTCATCAACAGTCCAATGTCGGAGTTGACGGACCCAGGCGATGCGTAAAGCTTTGTGTCGTGCAGTCATCGAGGGACAAGAATGAGCCTTCGGCTCTGGAAGCCCATATCGATGATGTTTCGTTGAATTGTTCGCACGCTGATACTTTGTGGTGGCTCAGCATTCAAATCTGCAGAAATTTGCGGAAGGGATGCACTTCTATCACGTTAAACGATTCCCTTCAGTCGTCGTTGGTCCCGTTCTTGCAGGATGTTTTTCCAGCCGCAGCAATGTCGGAGATTTGATATTCTACCGGATTCCTGATATTCGCAGTACACTCGTGAAATGGTCGTACGGGAAAAATCCCCGTTTCATTGCTACCTCGGAGATGCTGTGTCTCATCGCTCGTGCGCCTACTATAACACCACGTTCAAAATCACTTAAACCTTGAAACCTGCCATTGCAGCAAAAGTATCCAGTGTAAGAACTGCGCCAGACATTTGTTGTCTCATATAGGCGTTGCCGACGACAGCGCCGTATTCTGACTGTTTACATATCCCTGTATTTGAATATGCATGCGTATACCAGTTTCTTTGGTGCTTCAGTGTATAAATGGACTAATTTTTGGAACCTTAGCCTTGGGCCACAGTTAACAACTCTGAATGATAGCGCTCAAGCGTTACGAGTCAATGCCTGTGCCGATGACACTGATTCTGGTGATAGGACTCAAGAGCCAGACTGGAAAGCAATGCGTGTGATGTGCTTACTCAGATGGAAGAGTGTTGCTGATATAATCAACATCTACGTCTACATGGATACTCTGCAAATAAACTTAAGTGCCTGGCAAAGGGTTCATCAAACCAACTCCTCAATAATTCTCTGTTATTTCACTTCTCGAGTAGCGCGTGGGAAAAACGAACACCTAAGTCTTCCCGTGCGAGCTCTGGTTTTCCTTATTTTATTATGATAATCGTTTCTCCCTATGTAGGTCGCAATCAAAAAGATATTTTCGCATTCGGAGGAGAAATTTGGTGATTGAAACTTCGTGGGAAGATCCCACCGCAACGAGAAACGCCTTTGGCTTAATCATGTCCACGCCAAATCCTGTATCATGTCCCTGACATTCTCTCCCTTGTTTCTCGATCATACAAAAGAAGCTGCCTTCTTTTAATTTTCTCGACGTACTCCGTTAAAACTGTTGGAGAACTTTGGAGTAAAGAAGGCATTGGTATCATGGTTCTCAAAAATGTTCAGATCTGTGTGAATTCCTAAAGGACCAGCTGCTGAGGTCATCGCTCCCTAGACTTACACACTATTTAAGCTAACGTATGCTAAGAACAAGACACACACTCATGCCCGAGCGAGGAGTCGAACCTCTGACGGGAGCGGCTGCGCAATCCGTGACATGGCGCCTCAAATCTCTCGACCACTTTGTGAGATGATGATTCTCAGAGCTTCTATGTCGTACAAACAGAAGCATGAGATTTGATAAGTTGACAACAACACAAATACATGAGAATGATACGCTATGTGATCAAAAGTATCCAGATATCTGGCTGAAAATGACTTACAAGTTCGTGGTGCCCTCCGTCGGTAATGCTGGAATTCAATATGGTGTTAGTCCGCCCTTAGCCTTGATGACAAATGGTTCAAATGGCTCTGAGCACTATGGGACTCAACTGCTGTGGTCATAAGTCCCCTAGAACTTAGAACTACTTAAACCTAACTAACCTAAGGACATCACACACTTCCATGCCCGAGGCAGGATTCGAACCTGCGACCGTAGCAGTCGCACGGTTCCGGACTGCGCGCCTAGAACCGTGAGACCACCGCGGCCGGCCCTTGATGACATCTCAGCTTCCACTCTCGCAGACATACGTTCAATTAGGTGCTGGAAGGTTTCTTGGGGAATGGCAGCCCATTCTTCACGGAGTGCTGCTCTGAAGAGAGGTATCGATGTCGGTCGGTGAGGGGCCTGGCACGACGTCGGGATTCCAAAACGTCCCAAAGGTCTTCTGTAGGATTCAGGTCTGTACTCTGTACAGGCCAGTCCATTACAGGGATGTTACTGTCGTGTAAACACTCCGCCATAGGTCGTGCATCATGAACAGGTGCTCCATCGTGATGAAAGATGCAATCGCCATCCCCGAATTCCTCTTCAACAGTGGGAAGCAAGAAGGTGCTTAAAACATCAATGGAGGGGGGCCTATTCAGCGATAGTGCCACGCAAAGCAACAAGGGGTGCAAGGCCCCTCCACGAAAAACACGAGCACACCATAACATCACGGCTCCGAATGTTATTGTTGGCACTACACACGCTGGCAGATGACGTTCACCGAGCATTGGCCATACCGACACCTTGCCATCGGATCGCCACGTTGTGTACCGTGATCCGTCACTCCACACAACGTTTTTCCGCTGTTCAATCGTCCAATGTTTACGCTTCTTACTCCAATCGAGGCGTCATTTGGCATTCCTATCTCCCGCCTAACTGTCATAATACCTGCAGTGGACCGTGATGCAATTTTTAATTCGTGTGTGATGGTCTGGATAGATGCCTGCCTATTACACATTACGATCCTCTTCAACTGTCGGCGGTCTCTGTCAGTCAACAGACGAGGTCGGCTTGTACGCTTTTGTGTTGTACGTGTCTCTTCACGTTTCCACTTCACTATCACATCGGAAACGTTGGTCCTAAGGATGTTTAGGAGTGTGGAAATCTCGCGTACAGACCTATGACACAAGTGACACCCAGTCACCTGACCACGTTCTAAGTCCGTGAGTTCCGAGGAGCACTCCATTCTGCTCTCTCACGACGTCTAATGACTACTGAGGTCGCTGATATGGAGGTGGCAGTACAATGCACTTAATATGGAAAGAGTATGTTCTTGGGGGTGTCCGGATACTTTTGATGACATAGTGTGCATTAACAGCTTTTGGGCCATAAACTGTAAGGAAAATTATAGTTTTGGAGGCTTTGTGGCCATAAATAAATGCTGACACCCTTTGGGGTAAATGTTCATTTGTTCAATACATAGCGAACAATCCAGCCAAGAAGGGCTTGAAAATGTTTGCTATTTGCGATGTCGAAATATTTTATGCAGCATCAACTGAGCTATATTGTGGAACACAACCAAATGGTCCTTACAATGTATCAAATAAACCATATGACATAATGTATCGACTGGTGGAAACTATGAATGGATCCAGTCGGAATATTAGTTTTGATAATTGGTATACTAGTTATTCATTGACAGTATCATTTTTTCAGAAACGCATCACTTGCATTGGGACCCGTACGAAAAATAAAACGTAATGCCCTCATAAATTCGTCTTGAAATCCATAAATATTGGGTAGTCACTGTATCACGATGGTGGCGTACGTGACCAAAAAAAGTGTTGTTTTCCCTATCATGCGCAGAGTGAAGGCTCAATTGCTGACGGAATTAATAAACCACACATTATCGTGAACTACAACATGACGAAGGGAGAGGTTGTCACAGTCGACTGCATGTGCAGCAGATACTCTGTGGCACGAGTAAGATGAAGATGGACAATGACTATGGTACGCTTGACTAAATACCGTTAGTACCCGTTACCAAATACACTGAAGCGCTAAACAAACTGGCATAGGCATGCGTAATCAAATACAGATATGTAAACAGGCAGAATACGGCGGTGCGGTCGGAAACGCCTATATAAGACAACAAGTCTCTGGTGCAGTTGTTAGATAGGTTACTGCTAGTACAACAGCACATCATCAAGAATCAAAGCGAGTTTGAAAGTGGCGTTATAGTGGGCGCACGAGTGATGGGACACAATATCTCCAAGGTAGCGATGATGTTGTAATTTTCCCGTACGACTGATTCACGAGTGTACCGTGAATATCAGGAATCCTGTGAAACATCACGTCTGCGACACCGCTGCAGCTGGAAAAAAGATCCTGCAAGAATGGATCCAACGACGGCTAGTTCAACGTCAGAAAAGTGCAACTCTTCTGCAAAATGCTGCCGATTCCAATGTTAGGCCATCAACAAGTGTTAGTGTGCGAACCATTCAACGATATATCATCAATATGGGCTTCCGGAGTCGAAAGCCCACTTGTGTACTTTTGATGATTGCACGCCCGTTCCGTCAACACCGCCATTGGACTGTCGATGACTGGAAACATGTTGCCTGGTCGGAAGAGTTCGTTTCAAATTATGTCGAGGGGATGAAAGTGTATAAGTATGGAGACACCCTCATGAATCCGTGGACCCTGCATGTTCAAATGGTTCAAATGGCTCTGAGCACTATGGGCCTTAACATCTATGGTCATCAGTCCCTTAGAACTTAGAACTACTTAAACCTAACTAACCTAAGGACATCTCACAACACCCAGTCATCACGAGGCAGAGAAAATCCCTGACCCCGCCGGCAATGGAGGCACTGTAATGGTGTGCAGCTTGAGTGTTACGGGACCCCTGACACGCCTAGATATGACTCTGACAAGTGACACGTACGTAAGCATCCTGTCTGATCAACTGCATCCATTCATGTCCGTTGTGGATTCCGACGGTCTTGGGCAATTCCAGCAGGACAACGCGACATCCCACACGTCCAGAATTGCTACAGAGTGGCTCCAGAAACACTCTTCTGAATTTAAATACTTCCGCTCGTCAACAAACTCGACAAACATGAACATTATTGAGCATATCTGGGATGAAACTTCCTGGCAGATTAAAACTGTGTGCCCGACCGAGACTCGAACTCGGGACCTTTGCCTTTCGCGGGCAAGTGCTCTACCATCTGAGCTACCGAAGCACGACTCACGCCCGGTACTCACAGCTTTACAGAGATACTGGCAGAAGTAAAGCTGTGAGTACCGGGCGGCCGGCCGTTGTGGCCGTGCGGTTATAGGCGCTTCACTCTGGAACCGCGTGACCGCTACGGTCGCAGGTTCGAATCCTACCTCGGGCATGGATGTTTGTGATGTCCTTAGGTTAGTTAGGTTTAAATAGTTCTAAGTTCTAGGGGACTGATGACCACAGATGTTAAGTCCCATAGTGCTCAGAGCTATTTGATTTGAAGCACCGGGCGTGAGTCGTGCTTCGGTAGCTCAGATGGTAGAGCACTTGCCCGCGAAAGGCAAAGGTCCCGAGTTCGAGTCTCGGTCGGGCACACAGTTTTAATCTGCCAGGAAGTTTCATATCAGCGCACACTCCGCTGCAGAGTGAAAATCTCATTCTGGAAACATCCCCCAGGCTGTGGCTAAGCCATGTCTCCGCTATATCCTTTCTTTCAGGAGTGCTAGTTCTGCAAGGTTCGCAGGAGAGCTTCTGTAAAGTTTGGAAGGTAGGAGACGAGATACTGGCAGAAGTAAAGCTTTCAGTACCGGACGTGAGTCGTGCTTCGGTACCTCAGATGGTAGAGCACTTGCCCGTGAAATGCAAAGGTCCCGAGTATGAGTCTCGGTCGGGCACACAGTTTTAATCTGCCAGGAAGTTTCATATCAGCGCACACTCCGCTGCAGAGTGAAAATCTCATTCTGGAAACATATCTGGGATGCCTTGCAACGTGCGGTTCAGAAGATCTCCTTCCCCCTCTTACTCTTACGGATTTATGGACAGTGTTGCAGGATTCATGGTATCAATTCCGTCCAGCAGTACATCAGACATTAGTTGAGTCCACACCACGTCGTGTTGTGGTACTTCTGCGTGCTCGTGGGGCCCACACGATATTAGGCAGGTGTACCAGTTTCTTTGGCTCTTCAGTGTATATAAAGAAGCAAAATTAAAATATATGTTTTAAATACGATGCATATTAGGGCAGAAGTTTTCATGGCTTTAAAGAACACAATGGCTGGTTCACAAAGTGAATAACGCGACCACTGATGTTGCCAAAACTGACGCGACCACTCGACAGTTAAGTAACGTAGAGTCTTGTGCCGTAGGAATCAAGGGAGAGGATGTTGTTTGGTGGCCGGTATCCTCTTTCTACAACACAACTGCACACACGTATTAACAGGGTTCTTTATTTACATGAACAGGAAGGTAATTCATGTTTAAGAGAGTTCATGTGTTGTGGTACAAGCTCTTCCGTAATAGTCCACATTGGCCTCAGTGCTTTTGAAGTACAAGTCCCACGATGCGATGAATGACAGACGCCAAATTGGAGTGCGAGTTGATGCGTCAGTGACTGAGGCAGTGACTGACCGACTGCGCTAGTGACTGAGAGTTTGGGCTAGTAACTGAGACTGAGGCCCTCCGGTCAGTGGCGGCGATCTAAATACTTGCAGTCGAGAGGGCGTTCGCGCATGTTGCTTGCAAGTCTGTCTTTGGCCTCTCTCCGGATAGGCGCGCTTGACCCAGCGTCTACTATCGATCTTCTTGCTATATCTTTGCCGACCGGCGTGATTGCGACAGCTTACGCCAGCACGTTCTTCCCCCCTCCCCCGTAATGACGCACCGTTGGTGTGTAGGGAGGACGCGAACGATAACGGGGAGGGAGGCAGGACGCTGGACACAGAGATGAGCTTGATGCCGTGACTGTGGAGGAGGGCGTACTCCCGACCATACCCCACTATCTGGCTTGCGAGGCTATAGGAACATCCTCTGGAAAACTGCTGCCAGGGCACATGTCCTGGCCTGAGGGGGTCCCGGGGCGATGACGTCGATGGCGACGGCGATGGTGAGTCCAGGTCCAACGGGTCGGCGAGCGGGAACGGTGCGGACGGGGGCACGTCGTCCGTCCACTCCTCCTGGGGTGCCCTAGTAGCACCAACGGGCGGCTAGTAAGGCCGCGCGGTCCGGTGAGGCAGTGAATCTGGCAGAAGAAGATCAGCAACATCGCTGGGCAAACGGCACGCACGAATTTTGCTCTGGTGGCGGCGCTGCAAACTATCGGGACTTGCAATCGAGTACATAAAAGAGCCAACTCTTTCCTGGATCACATCTCTTTCCCAGCGCCCATGGTTGCGATAAATCCTGAAATGAATAAAATCTCGCTGCGCAAAATGATACTTGCGCACCATTGGCGGCGCCGGTCGCTGCCGTGGGTGTAACAAGTGTAGCAACGGCGGATGGCGGCGGCCACGCAGAAGTTCCGCCGGTGATGGTTCGTCTCGTGGGAAGCGAGAAATAGTTGCAGCGCTTGTTCCCGTTTGTGGGTGGTTCGAAGCTTGGCCATCTGTTGTTTAAAAGTGCGTACGAAGCGCTCTGCTTCGCCGTTGGACTGTGGGTGAACCGGAGCACTTGTTAGATGACGAATGCCATTTCGTTCACAAACCTGTTCAAAATCACGGGAAGTGAGTTGTGATCCATTGTCCGATACAAGTATTTCTGGGAAACCTTCTATGCATAATATGAAGGACAACGCTTGAATGGTGCTATGTGATGTGGTAGATGCCATGGACACCGCAAATGGGAACTTGCTAAGTAGTTTACCACTATGAGCCCACGTGTGTTCCAAAATGGTCATACAAAGTCAATGTGCTCTCGTTCCCATGGCGACTGAGAATGTCTGTGGCAGAGTTGATTGTTTCCCTGCACATGCGCGACACATCTGTTCAGTGTGGGAGTCCACGCCCTGCCAAGTATAATACCGGCGTGCTAACTGTTTGATGCGAACAATTCCCCAATGTCCTTGGTGGAGCAATGGCAACACATCCTTTTGAAACACTTTGGGAATGAGCACACGCGAGTGTCCACTCTCATTTTGAACTAGAATCACACCTTGTCGTACTGAATGGTTATGCGACGTGCAAAATACCGGCTCACAACTGACTTGTAGATACTCTTCCATGAACGAGGGCGAGACCAACGAATGTAATGTAACAAAATATTGAGATCAGGGTCCGCTTACGTGGCCTGTGCAATTTTTTCTGTAGTGCAAGGGAAAAGATTCCAGCAATTCAGAGTCCTGGGCATCGATTTGGCAACAAGATGCAGCAGATGAATCAAAATCAGATCGGAAGATAAGACAGGGCGTCTGCATTGCCATGCTTTGCCGTATGTCTGTACACCATTTCATACTGATACCGCGAAAGCAACAAAGCCCAAAGTTACAATTTTTGAGCAGTGCGTGTAGGGACCAGCTTTGATTGATGAAACAAGGACTACAAAGCCTTGCGATCTGTCACTAAAAAGAACTTGCGACCAAACAGATAATGATGGAATTTTGTCACACCATACACAATAGCAAGAGCCTCTCTTTCTATTTAAGAACAATTACACTGAGTTTGAATTAACAAATTTGAGGAAAAAGCAATGGTTCTATCTGGTGCACCGATTCCGTAGGAAGAAGCGTCGACTTGCAAAACTACCGGCTTGGCAGGGTCAAAATGCACTAAACATCTGTCACGGAGCAAAGCATTATTGTGTTTCTGAAATGCGTCTTCACACTCTTTGGTTCACACGAAAGGCACATTTTTTCCGACACAAAAGGTGCAATGGAGCCACGATCTGAATGGCGTTCGGCACGAACCGAATGTAGTATGTCATCTTGCCTATTACTGACAGAAGTTCAGACACATTGCGAGGAACAGGCAGGGCACGGATTGCAAGCAAATGAAATTGGAGGGGTTGCATACCCTGAGGTGTTTACCACATGCACTAAGTACTGTTGTTCAGTTTGAAAAAAGTCACACTTTTCGTGACGACACTTGGGTCCTGCTTCTGACAACACTCGAAAAAGAGTACGCAGATTGACAATGTGTTCCTCTGGTGTACGACCTGAGACAACAATATCGTCAAACTAGTTTGAACAAAATGGCACTTTTGCACAGTTGTTCCAAGTAACGTTGAAAAATGGCGGGTGCGGGAGCACTGCCGAAGGGCAAACGCAAATGCTTGAGCAGTCCTAAGTGTGTGTTACCAACAAACATTTTCTGTCTTTCTTCATCCAGTGGAATTTGCAAATCTATCTTAGGAAAGCAACCAAGCCTGTTCATGAGTTCCCCATGGCGAGAGAACGGATAAGTGTCAACTACTGTCTGTGGGTTCACTGTAGACTTGAAATCAACACAAATTCGAACCTGCGACCGTAGCAGTCGCACGGTTCCGGACTTAAGCAACAAAAGAAGAGGATTTTCCCATTGACTAGCTTGAATGGGAGCAACACCATTATCTTGCAATTCTTTCAGTTCACTGGTTTCTTTGTCTCTTAAAGCAACTGGAAGGGGTCGGGCCCAGAAAAACTTGGGCTGTGCATTGTCTTTCAATTAACAAGCGCTACAAAGTTATTAGCTTTTCCCATTCCTTTTGAAAATAGTTCAGGAAACTCTTTAAGCAAGCTAGCGACACTGCCTTTTGGTGCCAAAGCCGATTCTGAAAGTACATTGTCTTGGATGCAAAGGCCAAACAAATCGAAGGCATCTAAATCGAAAATGTTCTGGTTGAAATGGCTCTGAGCACTATGGGACTTAACAGCTATGGTCATCAGTCCCCTAGAACTTAGAGCTACTTAAACCTAACTAACCTAAGGACATCACACAACACCCAGTCATCACGAGGCAGAGAAAATCCCTGACCCCGCCTGGAATCGAACCCGGGAACCCGGGCACGGGAAGCGAGAACGCTACCGCACGACCACGAGCTGCGCACTCGAAAGTGTTCTCACTGTCTCTTGATTTCAACACAGTAAAATTCACTGCCCTAGCGTGAGATTTGTAAGCGTCAGGAAAACTGCTCTGTCTAAGCACTGTAATTTCCTGTCCATTGTAAGCAGTGATGTGCTTGCTAGATTTAGAAAGGCGTGCTGAGCCTAACGGTTCATACATGGCACGATTGAGCAAAGTTGCTGAGGCACCTGTGTCGAACTGAAAGTTCTCATGACGGCCAGCAATTCGTAATGAGACATAGTTTGTTAGAACGCCGTTGCATAGCACTAGGGCTTTTGTCAGAACTTGTCGTAGGTTTTGAGAACACAGCGTTCGCTGTGTGTGCATGAGCCTGTTTCTTTCTAGAAACGGGCAAAATTGGCGTTTTCTTACCGTTGCAAAAAAAAAAAAAATTGCTCCGAGCACAATGGGACTTAACATCTGTGGTCACCAGTCCCCTAGAACTTAGAACTACTTAAACCTAACTAACCTAAGGACATCACACACATCCATGTCCGAGGCAGGATTCGAATCTGCGACCGTAGCAGTCACGCGACTCCGGACTGGGCACCTAGAACCGCGAGACCACCGCGGCGGGCTTTACCGTTGCAAACAAACTGCTTGGGCATGGCCTTTTTTCCACATGTGTCACACGTTGCGTTACGTGATGGGCAATCCTGTCTTCTATGGCGAGCACAACATCTAGGGCAAGATTTCACTAAATTCACAGGCCTGTTTACATTTCCACGTGGCTGTCCGCGCGGCTGTGTACGCGCTCGTTGTTGTTGCTGCTTGAAGGGGTTGCGAGCAAGGGGAGATTCGACCCGACAGATCAGGGCCTGTGCAAACTTATAGACTGCTATAGCACCCGAATCATATTGCTCTAAGATTTTTTTTAAATTCTTTATTCAACCAATGATATTCATACATAATAACCCACCGCCTTATACATTAGTGGGTCTTAATTACTACAGTACAGCTTTAATATTCGCAATACTTAGGGAAGTGACGGATCAGAGTACATTAAGGTCTGTTTCCGTATTCTACTACCTGGGACACTGAACGTTGTAGTATCGCGGATCATTAAATCACTGTAAAAGTTGCCACAACTACACTTAAATTTACACTTCCTAGTCATGCCCGTTAACTGCATGTAAGCAAAGTAGACAATTTTGCAATCTTGTGGGCGGAGTGGAAGAAGTGGATCGTGAGAACGAATAAAAGACATACAATCCAAAGACAATGCCTGGTTGTTATTGCAAATACGTGTTACAAAAGATCCTCGAGAAAGAATATCCCATGGGCCAGTCGACTCGGCAATGGGTTATGTGGCCAAAGGTTAAAATATGTTAAAGAGAACAGTGACATATAAGGGTTACAGAAAATAATAGAAAGAAGCTTACGCAGGAACTGAAACAAATTAAAATAGAGGCAGGAATAGATGGCCTTAGCCATCTGCCCTGGAGAAGAGCTACACCCAAAGTAACACTGAACAAAGGCAGGCGGCATAAAGGAGATCCAGGATAGGAGAGAAAGAGAGAGAGAGAGAGAGAGAGAGAGATTCACAAGCGTTGTTCGCCAGGCAGACGTAGAAGCCAGTCACGTGACCACTTTGCCATGCTTCCTGATTGGTTATTGAAAGTATGCTGGACTGTGCACCGTCTTGGGGTTAGGTCTGTCAATTCATCACTCATGTATCGGCATTGTAGTCAGCTGCAACGACTGGGTACTGAATGCAAAACTTAGCAAGATTGAACTACAAAAATATTAATAATTTCCTGAGCTCCACCATGCGACTGACAACTGTGCCTGTAGATATAAGTACTGGCTTGTTAATGATGTAGAGGATGTGGGCTTGCCAGTATACATTTACGTCAGTATCCACAACCAAAGATTTGGTGACCCTCTCAACTTCTTATTTTGAATTCTGACTTACAGGTCATGATGGGACTTTGTTTTTCTGCAGGGAATATAATTAGTTTTTTTTTTTAAGATTTAAGTGTAGCTTATTCTTTCCAAACCATATTTGCATATATTCCAAAAGTCTGGTTGTAGATGTTGGAAATACCTGGTTTATGTCAGTTACAACAACGTTTGTGCCATCAGCAAAAAGAGTTATATGAGTACCGTTGATTGGAATCTCAGTATCGTTTACATGAATAAGACATAAGAGAGACTCTGGGACACTGCCTCGTGGAACGCCTGTTAGTGTAGTCCGAATATCGGATCTGTGCACGATACTTTCGTTTCAGTGTTTGTTGAAATAATTTATACTACCTGTCTCCTATACTGGACATATGACTGAACCCATTTCTTCACTAGTCCTTGTATACCAATAGTTTTTAATTTATTTAGCAAGATATATAATGGACAGTATCGAATGCCTTCGATAAGTCCAAGTTTACTGCTGTAGTACAGTTGTTTGTGTATAGTCAAATTAATCCCATTACAATATTTTCCATAACCTGAGTAATGGCTGATTCTGTACTCATGGCGCTGCAAAAACCGTGTTTATTTATAGGCAGTAGGTTGAATTTTTCAATTGTAGCCCTATTTTCATGATTGTCTCTATTACTTTTGAAAATAAAGATAACAAAGCTATTGGTTTATCATATATATTGCCCTTTTTAAACACTGAAGAGCCAATGAACCTGGTACACCTGCCTAATATCGTGTAGGACCCCCGTGCGCACGTAGAAGTGCCGCAACACAACGTGGCATGAACTCGACTAATGTCCGAAGTATTGCTAGAGGGAACTGACAACATGAATCCTGAAGGACTGTCCATAAATCCATTAAATCCGTAAGAGTACGAGGGGGTGGAGATTTCTCCTAAAAAGCACGTTGCAAGGCATCCCAGATATGCTCAATAATGTTCATGTCTGGGGAGTTTGGTGGCCAGCGGAAGTGTTTAAACTCAGAAGAGTGTTTCTGGAGCCACTCTGTAGCAATTCTGGACGTGTGGGGTGTCGCATTGTTCTCATGGAATTGCCGAAGTCCGTCGGAGTGCACAAAGGAACTGAATAGATGCAGGTGATCAGACAGGATGCCACTTGATACAGTTTGAAACGAGACTCGTCCAACCAGGAAACATGTTACTAGTCATCAACAGTCCAACGTCGATGTTGACGATACAGGTGAGGCGTCAAGTTTTGTGTCGTATAGTCATCAAGGGTACACGATTGGGCCTTCGTCTCCGGAAGCCCGTATCGATGATGTTCCGTTGAATGGTTCACACGCTGAAACTTGTTGATGGCCCAGCATTGAAATTTGCATGAATTTGTGGAAGGGTTGCAGTTCTCTCACGTTGAACGACTCTCTTCAATCGTCGTTGGTCCCGTTCTTGCAGGGTCTTTTTCCGATTGCAGCGATGTCGGAGATTTGATGTTTCACCGGATTCCTGATATTCACGGTACACTCGTGAAATGGTCGTACAGGAAAACCCCCACTTCATCGCTACCTTGGAGATGCTGTGTCCGAGTTCGATTCCCGGCGGGGTCAGGGATTTTCTCTGCCTCGTGATGACTGGGTGTTGTGTGATGTCCTTAGGTTAGTTAGGTTTAAGTAGTTCTAAGTTCTAGGAGACTGATGACCATAGATGTTAAGCCCCATAGTGCTCAGAGCCATTTTAGATGCTGTGTCCCATCGCTCGTGCGCCGACTATAACATCACGTTCAAACTCAATTAAATCTTCATAACCTGCCATTGTACTAGTAGTATCCGATCTAACAACTGCGCCAGACACTTGTCTTCCGTAGGCGTTGTCGACCGCAGCGCCGTCTTCTTCCTGTTTACACATCTCCGTATTTGAATACGCATGCCTATACCAGTCTCTTTAGTGCTTCAGTGTATAATGGTTTAGCTTTTGAAATATCAAATCTTTGTGGTAACGCTACACTTGACAATGATGTATGTATGGTATGTGAGAGTGGTTCCCACATGACACTAACGCATTTAATTATGGCTGAACCAGGTGGAATTGGGGTTTTACCCCTAAAGAAATTATGAATCAAGTTAACCGGAGCATTTTTGAAGTAGTTATTTACGTAATTTTCCAAAGTTAGATTTCTGTGTAACACTCCACAATCATCTTTTAAAGCAATGTCATCGTTATTTTTAATCTTTCTCTTTATTTCTTTTTTTTATAATGTTTTAAAAGACACTCCTGAAATAGGGACATCACTAACTCATCAGTTGTTGCTTTCGAAAATAAATATTCCCAAGTTTTTTTCTAACATTTGAATAAAAATATTCACATTTTCTGTACTGTTGTACAACAGTTTTCATACTTCTTGAAATTATGTGATTTCTTAAAGAAAAAAATAGATTTCAATTCAATTATCCATTTTTCTTTATCTGAATTCCAACCTCCTATATACTTTTCCAGCACTCTAGTTTATTTTATAACAAACTTTACATATGTTGTGTATCATGTTTGTGTCATTTCACCGATTTTTCAGGACATTTTAGAGATAATTTAGCAGGCTCTTTTTCATACTCCTAAACTATGAATTCTCACCTGAGGGCGCCCCTACTAGACCATGGCAGGACCAGCAGAATGAATGACGTCTTGTAGATGACATGTAGATCTTTCAGCAAGAGCAGGTTGTGGTGGGTGGTGTGATGGATTCATTAAGTCCCATTCGTTGACCCCACTGAGACTGCATATTACGAGGGTAACTCATCTGTGACACAGTCTCAGGGCTGTTTGTGTGTGGTATGAGTTTTCTAGAAACCCGGTTCTAGAGACTTAGCATGTTGTTCCCAGAAATAGGTACTCACTCGCATAGGAATAATTAACGTTAGCGCAAGTCACAAATGCAGAATCCCGTAACAGGCGCCTCACGAAGAATGTATTGGAATTTTTGCTGTCGACAGTATCCGTACTAGTGCGGAATAGCGAACAGCGTCGCGAGACCTACTTAACAGTAGATACATTAGGTTTCCAGGTATCCCTCCCCATCCAGAATGCAAGTCCACTGCGTCAACCACTGGGTCACCCCGCTCTGTGTTATGTGTAATGGTAGTTGCTGTATGTCTCTGTGGTGACTGACAGTGATGTTGACCCCGAAGACCAGATACAGTTCCAGAGGGGACGTCTGCTCCATGCACATTATTGGCAATACAGCACCTGTTGCTTGTGCCTCTCGCACCCTACTTCCGGTAAAGGACGTCTCATATTTCTGGTCACATCACCCAAAGTTCAATAACTAATTTTATTGAGGGTAAACGTAAACAGTGAGAATGTTTATAATGATTTTGTGGATATTACTGCGTTTAGCTGCAGATGGGCGACCTCTCCCAGACAAGTAGGTGCTCCCGTCAGAGCACAGAGTACATCTGAGTTGTCGATGTAGTCTTTTAGTTTAAAAAAAATCACCAGCTACCAGAGGTACAGTGTATTGAAACCCTAACGCATACGTATCACGCTATTTTACTTGTTGTTATGTAATATTAAGAAAACTGTATTGGTTGAATATGAGGACACAAATGGATTCTTTCACTTTGTAACGTTCCTGCTAGATTTTGAAAACGGATTATCTGTGAAAGTAAGTCCAAATATGCCCTGAATCAAAAGGTGTTCCCTTTCATATGCGACGTTTAGACCTGTGACTCAAACTAGTAGCGCGATCTCAGTGTAAAGAGTTTGAAGGAAATTCATAGGCAGTGAACACTTTCTTTGGCCGACATTGTGAAAATGTGTAAAATAACGTGGCGTATGGCTGTTTGCACAGCTATCGGCATGTGGACCCAGTGTGCTACAATAGCTCAAATAGACACAAAATAATCACACTTTATGCAGAGTAAAGGACTGCCATTCTGCCAACTGCGTCATCTCCAGCACCTCCCTTTTCTGCTGAAATATCATGCAAAGAAACGCGAAGTATAATATTCATAGCTATTCAGTCTAGTTTTGATATCAATTGCAGTGAGAAATCTATAAAATTCTACCAAATTATGACGTCATGTGGTACGTTTTTCATCGAGTGGTCGTGTGCTCAAAATGGTTCAAACGGCTCTGAGCACTATGGAACTTAACATCTATGGTCATCAGTCCCCTAGAACTTAGAACTACTTAAACCTAACTAACCTAAGGACATCACACACATCCATGCCCGAGGCAGGATTCGAACCTGCGACCGTAGCAGTCGCGCGGCTCCGGACTGAGCGCCTAGAGCCGCTAGACCACCGCGGCCGGCGGTCGTGTGCTGACTGTTGAGTGGGGGAAAGTGATGGGCAAGGAAAAACTGATGTGAAACAACGTTTGAACAAAATTCGAATAGTTGTCTCCAAAGATAATTAAATCACAATAGAATGTGTAACATTAATGCTCAAAAACATGTGGCATACAGCCGGCCGGGGTGGCCGTGCGGTTCTAGACGCTACAGTCTGGAACCGCGAGACCGCTACGGGCGCCGGTTAGAATCCTACCTCGGGCATGGATGTGTGTGATGTCCTTAGGTTAGTTAGGTTTAAGTAGTTCTAAATTCTAGGGGACTGATGACCTCAGAAGTTAAGTCCCATAGTGCTCACAGCCATTTGAAGCATATGGCATACAGAGTTCCAACACGAGTGAAAATTAGACAAAGCAAAACTTTTATAATTCGCAAAACATTGACAAACAGTCACTGATAGGGAGCGTGATGAAATTAAAAGTTCTACCATTTCGATGAATGAGAAGCAAACAGCTTCTATACCAAGTATCACAATCTGCTATCCTCGCCAAAGCACATAGAACACATCCCCACATAAGAGACATGATCCCAGGCCATGACATTATCAATGAAATTCTCTACCTTCAATTTCTCGAAGCGAACCAAGAACATATTTATAGTTGAGCCACACGATATCCGTGAACAAACAACAAACTCAATCTACGAATGTACTCACACTGCACGCCGTCAAAGTACATACCACACTGCAAAGTGCAGATACGCAGATACTCCCCAAAATACAAAGTGAATCTTTAATCCTGCAACCCAGAATTCCGCGAGACGGGCTGCGACCTGATTGGTCAGGTCAAAGGAAAAATTGGTTCAAATGGCTCTAAGCACTATGGGACTTAACATCTGAGGTCATCAGTCCCCTAGACTCAGAACTATTTAAACCTAACTAACCTAAGGACATCACACACATCCATGCCTGAGGCAGGATTCGAACCTGCGACCGTAGCAGCCGCGTGGTTCCGGACTGAAGCACCTAGAACCGCTCGACCATAGCGGCCAACAGCTCAAACGAAACTCAAAGATTATTTCCTCAACACATCACAGACAAACCTAAATTTCAACTATGCCGTTCGCAATTGATAACTAGGTCAGAACTATATCTTTGTAGAAGACCTTTGTTAGCTAAAACATGAAATAATTGAATAGTGAAAGTTGCAGATTAAACAGTAAAAGTTACTAAGTATGTGTGGTATGCTACAAGTGCAGCTAACTTTTCATACATTTACCTTTCGTATCATCAACTGAGATCACTGAATGCGTCTGAGATTGTATTATTACACATTTAGTGTTATGCAGAACGCCACAGAATTACCGTTAAGTCTTGGGCTATGTAACTTCCTCATGTTAGTCAGCATAACAATACAATCTATGTAATAGAGGCTTACGTTAATTCTATGTTAAAGTGTATTTTACGGTGGAATGTGGACGAATTGTTTACGTTTGCAACGTTTTCTGAAAGTGTAGGGAAATATGTTATTTCTGTCAAAAATAACGACAAGACATACTTCGTTATACCCATCCTATATCGGAAAGTCATCTATTTCTGTGTTAAACTCGAAATAGTGCATCCATCTGCAGAGACAATAGAAGAACAAAGTAATAATGTTCAGGTCAACTGGCATTCTGCACGTACTAATAACTTCCTTGTTTTTTTCTGTTCGAAGCATCAATAGAAAGAAAAAAAGATTACAGAATATTATAAATTGTGCTCGTAGGATCAATACAAAGAAACACAAAATTACAGAATAAATAAAGCAAGTTACGTTAAGTAAATACACACATCAAAAAAAATTTTGCATCACCTCGGTTCCGAGAGTTCCGGAACCTGTACAGAAGATTGGAATAGAGATCAACATAAACATCATTTCCGCCCTTTTTATTGCTCATGAAAACCACCATACAGTGAGACCTTTAGAGGTGCTGTACACACCCGTACCTCTAATACCCAGTAGCACGTCCTCTTGCATTGATGCATGCCTGTATTCGTGGTGACATACTATCCACAAGTTAGTTCATCAAGGCACTGTTGGTCCAGATTGTCCCACTTCTCAACAGCGATTCGGCGTAGATCTAGAGTGGTTGGTGGGTCACGTATTTCCTAAACAGCCCGTTTCAATCTGTCCCAGGCATGTCCAATAGGGTTCATGTCCAGAGAACACGCTGGCCACTGTAGTCGAGCGAAGTCGTTATCCTGAAGGACGTCATTCACAAGATGTGCACGATAGGGGCGCGAATTATCGTCCATGAAGACGAATGCCTCGTCAATATGCTGCCGATACGCTTCACTATCGGTCAGAGGATGGCGTTCACGTATCGTACAGCCGTTACGGCTGTTTCCATGACCACCAGCGGCGTACGTCGGCCCCATTTAATGCCACCCGAAAACATCAGGGAATCTCCACCTTGCTGCACTCGCTGGACACTGTGTCTAAGGCGTTCAGCCTGACCGGGTTGCCTTCAAACACGTCTCCGATGATTGTCTGGTTGAAGGCATATGCGACACTCATCGCTGAAAAGAACGTGATGCCAATCGTGAGCGGTCCATTCGACATGTTGTTGGAAACATCTGTACCGCGCTGCATGGTGTAATGATTGGAAAGATGTACCTCACCATGGACGTCGGGGGTGAAGTTGCGCATCATGCAGCCTATTGCGAACAGTTTGAGTCGTAACCCGACGTTCTGTGGCTGCACGAAAAGCATTATTCAACACCGTGGTGTTGGTGTCAGGATTCCTCCGAGCTATAATACGTTGGCAGCGGTCATCCAATGCAGTAGTAGCCCTTGAGCGGTTTAAGCGTGGCATGTCATCGACAGTTCCTGTCACTCTGTATCTGCTCCATGTCCGAACAACATCGCTTTGGTTCACTCCGAGACGCCTAGACACGTTCCTTGTTGATAGCCCTTCCTGGCACAAAGTAACTATGCGGACGCGATCGAACCACAGTATTGACCGTCTAGGCATGGCTGAACTACAGAGATAACGAGCCGCGTACCCCCTTCCTGGTGGAATAACTGGAACTGAACGGCTGTTGGATCCATTCCGTCTTAGTGGCGCTACTCATGCGTGGCTGTTTAAATCTTTGGGCGGGCTTCGTGATATCTCTGAACAGTCAGTGGGACTGTGACTGTGACACAATATCCACAGTTAACTTCTTTCTTCAGGAGTTCTGGGAATTGGGGTGATTCAAAACTTTTTTTGATGTGTGTATGGGGAGGTACAAGTGTTTGGAAGTTTCCAAAATGGAAGTCATCATGGTAAACAAAAACTTCAAGAACATTTGCAGCCACCAGAAGTAAATCTTCTTCCGTAAAGGATACGACACAAAGCCAACAAAAGAGCATACAGGCCATATTTTGCGCGTCTGCGCAGTCACTGTTGATAGTGACGCAGTGAAATCCCCAGTTTTTTAAGACTACGTCTGGACCTTCAGAATCCACCGCTTACACGTTTGAGGACACGCTAGTTTGCCGACTTATCTTCGTGGCCAGGATGGAGATTTTTGGGTGACTGAGGCCAATGAGGATCGTTTGCAGCTTGTACTATCTACATTTCCACATTACTCGCTTTGAGTGTAATCGTTTTTAAAATATTCCTGGTTTTCATTAATCTTTTCCTTGACCTCAGTCTCAGTATTGTTGATACATAATCATATAATAGATGACTTGGTATGGTTGTAACCTCCCCCTTCCTAATCGGCGTACTGGATTGTGAAATAATTGACCGTGATCAAGTATGCCTAATGAAATTTTACAGTGGGTAGGGCTATTGTTACCGAAGGAAAATAATACCGGTTAGTATGAGGAAATTGTACAACAGACCGTTCTGAAGGAAGAATCTATTCTAAACCTAATTTAAATGCTGATAATAATTTTGAAGTGGGTGGAATATAGCGCAATCGCTCAAGACCGACTCAGGGGGGAAAGGGTACCATGTAATATTTTTAATCCAAGAAAATACTGATAATACAAAAAATTACTGATTAGCAGTTACAGGTTAAATAAATGACTGGCTGTAACTGAAACTTTATTTGGAAAACGGCAAGCAATTTTCTTTTAATTGTTGAAAGACTTAATTTACTTTAAGCAAATGGACAGCTGAATTTACCTTTAACATAAGGGCAATAAAGTATTTACCAAGCCGGTAGAAGTCACACGATAAGCTAAATACAAAATAAATGAAATTGCGCACTTTTAATTTATGATGTATTTTTAGTTATTAGTTTTACCAGTGAAATTTTACGTTACATTGAGTGAAGTTAATGGTGAAAATTGCAAATTCGTTAAGCCTGTGTTATGCAAAACAACAACGAATAGTTACTGAGACAGCAACATTTAGACTGAAACTGGTCATTACCAAAAAAACAAAATTGGGAGTAAACAGTTAATCAATTTTCATATTTTTCTGGCACTCGGCGATTGCATGGAAAGGAAAGGGACTCATCTGGGTACTAATGTCTGAGGACAATTGCAACACAGGTGCCCTACAAGTTTTAACTACTGCAGGTTATTCTTCAAGAAAATTATTAAAGTTTGTGAAAGAAATGCCACTGGGTAATGGCTGCACAATATTAGCAGTAATCTGTCAGTTAACAGTCTTACTATGTTGCAGCTGTGCGGACGTCGGAGAATGTAGCCGACGACAATGCTGAACTGCTGTTGCTGCTACTGTTTGCGAATCACGAGTCGTTTCTAGTGACATGGATAATTATGAGACAGGCAATAATTAGAATTGCAACTTCTTCTTATGTCCACTCCGTCCGTGATCTCAATACTCGCAAGTTAACGAAGTAGGTGCGCCTTCACTGCCGCGATCATGGCTGCACACCTCGTCCGAGGGAGCGCCTAACAAACTTTTCCGCTCTCTTCCATGACTCAAGCTGCTCTCCTTCTCTGCTCTCAGCGCAACAGAGACTCTCCATACGCAAAGATACACAACGACACAGCTGCTGCCGTTTCGTCGTTGTTACCGATACACCTGAACCATGTTCCCTTGGCCCTTACACACCAATTTACAATATTTGCATTATAATTACAATCAATTCTATACAGTCAGAAACAAATACACTATGACATCCATTAGAATTAACTATAATTTCTGTAATAAAGCTTACATGTTCAGAATTTGGCAGTACAGTAGAGGTTATCAATGGATCTTAAACGGTGAAAAATTTGGATGGTGCAAAAGGTATTTTATCTGCTTTTTCGGTGTTACATGGTGACCAGATTTAATTTCTCCACATTGTTAGCAGTCTCAAAACAGATGTCTGGGGGAACTGTATTTGCCATCTGACATAACGTGCCAAATGCTTCAGGGCAAAAACATTTAGTAATACGCATATACGTCTCAGTCAATTCCTAGTCGACTTCTTTGGCGTCGTAGAGCTGCACCAGACAGGAGGATTTGATTGTGTTTGGGAGAAGTGAATTGTTACTGTAATAAATACTTTCTTTTTCAAAGCATATGTCAGATGGTCTCCCATTTCTTCAAAAACTTGGCCTGAGATTACAAAGTCAGATCACAGTCATAAAGAATATTCCTTGTCTCTAAAAACAGTTTATCATTAGTATATAACCTAAAAACAGCATACCTTCCTATGACAGCACATTTTACCTGTCATCGCAATTGAATAAATTGCACGTGAAAGTCGACATAGAACCATCTGTTTCTAAGTAACCCTTTAATAAATATGATGAAATCGTAAACCTTCAGAAGCCCACAAATCTATTTTTTCAATATATAATGACTGCTAGTATCACAAGCAGCTGTCAGGTCGATGAAACTTCCATTTGTAAAATGGTGTGTTTTTCGAGCCGTCTTTTACATATTAGGTTACAATAAGAATCTGAGATTGTAACTATTTTTCGCTCTAAAACCTGAATCTTGACGAATTCATGCTGGCTATATCTCTGCTGTAAGCGATTCACCAGCATTGTTTCAAAGATTTAGCGTGACTGACACAGTACTAGATGTAGAAGTAGACAGTCATATAAATTATGGAGCCAAAACATGATGACCACTTGCTTAATGGCGTGTTCGTCCATCTTTGGACCGCAATATGGCAATGATTCTGGCATGGTTTCTGAAAATACAAGGTCAGATTCCGGAGGTATGTGGAAGCAGATGTCTACGCAAAGGTCACGCAATTTCCGAAAAATACAAGCCGGTACTTTATAGGCGCGGAGCAGCCGCCAGGCAACATCCCAGATGTGTTCCAGCGGATTCAGATCAGACGAAGTTGGTGGGCAATATATCAATGTGGGTTAACTATCACGTTTCTTAAACTATTGTAACAAGAATTCAGTCTGTTTACGTGGACAGTTATCCTGTTGGAAGATGACCCCACCGTCAGGAAGACGACGAGAGTGAAAAGATGCTGGTAGTTCGCAATATCGTTCACGTGATCTACGGCTCCTATTGTGCCATCGATTAATAACACAGCCCCGATGAAAATTCAGGTGAACGGCCTCACAGCGCAATACTGCTCCCATGAGCATGCGTCCATGGCACGGTGCACGTTTCGAGAAACCGTTCGCCTGGATGATGGCGTATCCGCACACGACCACAGACTTGTATAAAGAGAAACGTGATACATCACACCAGGCCACACGTTTCCATTGATCCACATGCCAACCTCGATGATCCCGTTCCAACTGCATTCGTAACCGTCGACTTCGTTGGGTCAACATGGGGTAGCGTAGTGATCATATGTTGTGTAGCCCAAGTTAAACAATGCGCGCGAAACGATATGCTCCAAACAACTTGTGACTGTACCAGCACTGTACTCTGTCGTCAGATCGCAGCGCACCCTGCTTTGTAGAATGGGCAAGCTCCCGACATCCACGTTCTGTGCTGAAACGTGGACGTCCAACAACTAGTCGCCTATTAATGGTTTCACCATCCTTCAACTACTTTCCATAGATGTTCATGGCAGTAGCACACGAACAGCATACCAGCTCCGTCTTTTCCGAGGTGCTTCTCATAAAGATATACGCTTAGTCAAAGTCACTTACGTAGATGGATTTTCTCATTTGCGCCCCGTATCGTCGCTAGAATGGTTCCCTATTTGTCACTGGTTCGATTATACAAACAGCTTGATAAAAAATGCTAAGCACCCAGAAAGGGAGGACGACAGGAAACGAACCATCACAGGTTGAGAAGGTATACCACGCGACCGCTACGGTCGCAGGTTCGACTCCTGCCTCGGGCATGGATGTGTGTGATGTCCTTAGGTTAGTCAGGTTTAAGTAGTTCTAAGTTCTAGGGTACTGATGACCTCAGATGTTAAGTCCCAAGTGCTCAGAGCCATTTGAACCATTTTTTTTTTTTTTTTTTTTTTTTGAGAAGTTATGTTACATCACTTCAGTGCATACAAAATCGAGTCGAATGCTCAAAGAACTTGGCAATATAAAAGGAACATTAGTGTTTACGTCCCTTCGACCATGAATTCAACAGATACGAAGCACCACCTCGTTTTAAGGAATTATGTGAAAAGAAAGGGCCATGTCCATTCAAAGGAACCATCACAGAATTTGACTTTGATAGAATTAGCCCATTTATCAGTGCGACGTTGCACCACCTCAGGCTCTGATTCATCCACTGATTCGGTCGTCATATCCTCTCCTGAGGCAAGCTGCCCCACAACTGTTACAGCTGCTCCTTGATGTCCGGGATACAGACATTGGAATGGAATTGGCGTCTGAGCTGGTTCCACACATGTACTATCGGGGACAGGTGTGAGGATCTTGCTAGCCACAGGAGTACCTCCGTATCGCGCAATAGTTCATAGAGACACGTGTCAAGTGTGGACGGACATTGTCATGTTGAAAAATAACAACACGACACTGCCAAATGTGAGAAATACATGAGAACGCAGGATGTTGTGACGTACCGTTGAACCGTCAGAGTTCCCTCAGTCACTAGTAGCTGGGACCTCTCCAAACCATAATCCCAGTAACACTATGTTTGTGCCCCTCCGAAACATTAGAAGAATGTAACCTGCCCTCAGCTCGCTACCATACTCGCTGACAATGTTCATCCATTGTAGTGAAAAACTGTGATTCATTGCTGAACACAATACGAAGGCATTCGTCAACGGTCCATGCTTCCCAGCTATGGCATCAGTACAAACTCAGCAATCTGTGTTGCGGTGTTAACACAACAGCCTACACATGGAATATTAATTCCGTAGTCAGTCTCTGATCAGTGACGCGGGATGACACGTAATGCCTTGGGGAGTTCTCGGTGGAAGATGCAGATGTGAGTGGGTTACGATGTGCTCGGTGTGCAGCACGGCAGTCGTCTGGTCAGACGTGGTCGGCTGGAACCTTGAGGACGAGTATGCCTGCCCTCATGTTCCCATGCGGTCCAACATCTGTCCACTGTCACATATCTCTGGCTACTGCACGATCCGACCAGCTGACCAAGTGAATACCCACAATGAGGCCCTTTTCAAATTGTCGAGTGCTGATAACGCTGCCTCACACGACTCGACGCATCTCTGTGTCCTTCGTGCTGATTACTCTTTATCTGAACATCATAATACTGTACTCACTTGAGTAGAAATCCTTTTCTTTTCTGTCACTGGACTTCACCAACTCCCACTACATCCAACTTCGTTCTATCCACAGATACCCCTCTGATGTAGTTGCAACCACGATACCGCTATCTCTGTCGTTGAGGCACGCAAGCCACTCATCCGCAGTAATGTCCAAGGCTTGTGGGAGGAAGGTAGGAAAGGCAGGGTTAGTAAATCAAGCATGTAACAATTTTGGACATGTTTTTTTTTTATTTCCTATTTCAGTAAAATCGAAAATGAAATTTACCAGTCTCGATTGAATGGATCTGATGATTCATAAGATTCGATATCTTCATGCTGATGGGGTGCTTAGTGAATGTTATTCTCTGATGAGCCGGCAGCTGTGGCTGAGCGGTTCAAGGCGCTTCACTCTGGAACCGCTAGACCACTACGGTCGCAGGTTCGAATCCTGCCTCTGGCATGGATGTGTGTGATGTTCTTAGGTTAGTTAGGTTTAAGTAGTTCTAAGTTCTAGGGGACTGATGACCTCAGATTTAAGTTCCATAGTGCTCAGAGCCATTTGAACCATTCTCTGATGAGCATACGGGTTTTTTCCTTATTCGCGGTGACATTTGTTGTTCACAAATATTAAATGTGGCTGCAACTACTTTGTTGCATCCTACTTAGATCAACAAGTGTATGTGATTTTGATTTTGACTAAACTAATATCACATACTGATTTCGTGTGCCTTTATTGCGCCAGATTTGTACACAGCACAGGAGTTCTCAAAATTTTATTTGATGTTTTTTTGTTGTTGTTAGTACTGGAAATTTATTATGGTTTGGGGCACTTGCAGATTCTTCTTTTTCTTAGATTACTTGGCTGCAAGTGTTTTGCAAATGTGCATCAGAAATGTTCTTTTGTTATGACTCACTAGTGCCTCAGATTTGAAAGATGTTATACGAATTTGTCTGTTATTGAGTTTTGTGACTCAAAGCTTGCTGAGATTTTGTTTTCTTTTTGTTTTTAACTTGAACCGTAAGTTTCTCCTTAGTAAGTATTTTGTAATTTAAATCATGGAATTTAAAAGTACTACATTAATTTATTGTACCTTTTGGTTGCCATCAAAGTGAGACTTCTTATTGACTATGATAAATTTAAATGTTCTTTTGTTATACCTATAGATTTTGTTTCAAATTTTCTTCATATTATTTGCAAGCTTTGTATTTGAAATAATAGCATGTTAGCGCTCACTAACGTTGCACTAATTAGCTACATGTTTTCTTTTGCTTTATCGAGTATGATTCATAAAGAAATAATGCAGATTTTGTTTTTGCATCTGTTTGTGATGTTTTTAGTGACAGTTACTGACGTTTCACTGACATAAGGTAATCTAGTTGAATCTGCCTTACGTGTGACACACAGATGCACGCCAGACGTCCGTGCTCGAACGGAAGTAGTCGATAGATTCATACATAGCCTCTTTAAAAGCCAACTAGCTAGCCGTTACTCTAGCATATCTACGTTAAGTATCCTGTTCAGGACAAATTTCATCTTACGTGTACTAAGTGGGGACTGTGTAACGTGCCAGTTTCGAGATAGGTCGAATTGCTGGACGAGTAATTATTCGATCTGCATCAGTCCATAAGGTATTTCTACGTGTATTAATTGTGGAGTTGGAGACCAGTGTCGTTGAGGAAGGCGTGAGTTTCGGCACGTTTTTCGGAAGGCGTTCCTAACTGCACAGTAGCTGGGATATTCATATTGTCGACACTGTTAAGTGAAAGGGAAAGAGTGGAGAGATGTTCCAAAAGTCCAACAATAATTTCACACTTGGAGAAGTTTTCTCCGCGTTACGGTTCTAGCGGGCTACCGTAACGCCACGAAAACTTTTGTGGTCATTGTTTTTGAAAAATACGGTTGCAAGTCATTATGCCTTGCGACAGTACCAACCAGAGAGTGGTTATTATCTCTAGAGGGAGCTTATCGAATGAGAATCACCACGGGTGAGAGATAGTTACTGCAATTTTTACAGTGCCTAATAGAAAGACGTAACTTATAAAATAATAGTCAAATGCATTTTTCATTAGTCAACGAGATAGCCGGTTCGAGTAGGCAGCACGGTTTGGGGAAAGGTAAAGCTCTTCTACTCTTCTAGTGTGGCACAGTGTCATACGGATAAGCGAAATGAGTGCAATAAGAACTGCGTTTACAGCTGAAACTGTAGTGCCCGTACACAAGAGGAGCCAAATGGCATGGCCCTCATCAGTGTGGCAGAAATCTGAGACTGGGCTGGTATCACTCACAATACGTTGATACCAGCTCCAACCAGTCGATCCCCTTAGACGCGCAATAACACATACTAAGTGCCCTTACATGACGAACGAAACAGAGCAAGGTGGTGCAGTGGTTGTCACACTGGACGTGCTTTTGGGACGACAACTGTTCAAATCTCCGTCCGATCATCCGAATCTATGTTTCAAGTGATTTTCTTAAATCGCTCTAGAAAAAGAAGAGGATGGTTTCTTTGAAACATCACGGCCGATTTCCTTCCTCTTCCTTGAAACAATCCTAGTTTACGCTCCGTCGCTAAAGATTTCATTGTCGAAGGTACGTTAAACTCTAATATTTTCCTTCGGGTTTTTTCAATCAGTCAGTCATGAACGTACATGCTAGTTCGAACTAAACTGCGATATGAATAACTTCACCAATGACCGTAATTAATATTTGAAGCTTATAATTCCCATATGATAAATAAAGTACAGGCAAAGTAAATGTAGCATTAACGAACAATATAGTGAGAAGAACGGTGGCTTCCTATTGGTTGAGCAGTATCACAGTATTTCAGTTCAGCTGGAAGGAGCTATGCTCCGACAAGATCTTAATTCACGGACGACGGTTGGGCTGTTAGGAGGTGTTCTTTGAGGGCTCTGGAGCTGTGTTTAAATTTATATGGCAGTATTTTAGTAAGCAGTCTTTGAGAGGTTCACTCTTCTTTCCTTTCGGGATTACCTTATTCATGAGAACTGCATCATTAACGTGAATATGATATCAGTAATATGATATGCTAGGAGCTTCGATTCACTGCTGAATGGCTACAGCCTTCTGCAGTTATGTGTCGAGTAAACCACTAAATGGTTATAATTACACCAAAAAATACTTATTTCCAGGGCGCATTTCCAGAGGCGACCTTCTAACGCTGCTGCAAATTTGTTTCCGTTTGATGTTGTAGGTACCTGTACCTAATGTTGTGTCGGCTTTCTTACACAACAGATCGTACCAACCATAGTTGGGAAACTGCAAAAGTACTGGCTGGAAGGGTAAGTAAATTATACAGCCTTAACACATTTTTACTAGCTTCCACCGCAGATGCGTTTCTCTCCACCTCTGTCGGCAGAAATCAGCACTAATCGGTCGCCTTCGTTCAAATAACTTATTTGATCTAGCAACCGCTCGTCAATCTTTTAAATCCTACAATACTGTTACAAAGTAGCAGCAGGAACACTATTAATGAACATGAACGAGACACGTAGGTAGATGCTATATCTATAATAAGCGCACTGTTTTTGTATCAACCGTGTTAGTGATAGAGGTCTGGTCGGTAGTAGCCGTTTTTTGTGATGTTGCTTAGATGAAATGACACTGTCACAACAGCATGTTTACAGTCGCAGTCCGAGGAAAAACCTTTTTCTCATAGGCAGACAATGGGAACCGTGGGTTAGGAGAAATGACGTACCTCTCTCGGTTCATTCTTAAACCTCCTCTCTGCCTTGGTTGCTTTTTCCCGTCAGTTCTTGCAGCTCCTCTATGCCCGCGCCCTTGTCAGTGGCCTATATTGCCACATCCACGGTACTGCCTTCCTCATTATTCCCTTTCTAATTCACTGGCCACGGAATTTAGCAGTCTTGACTTTTATTCATTGTACAGTTCATTTCTCCCTTTATCTTTTATTTCTTTCTCTCCCACTTTTTGTCTGTCTCTCTCTTTTCTCTGTCATTGCTTCCCTCTCCTGCCCCCTCCCTACCCCCCCCCCTCCCCCACACACATACACTCCTACCCCCACCCCCAACATACAAACTTTTCTTGTCCTACCTCTGTTCTCTGACTTTCAAATACGTGTCTTCTTTCTCCTTCTTGTCTTTCTCCATTTGCTCTCTATCTATTATATTTGTGAAATATTAAATAGTTTTCGATAAGCCGGCCGCTGTGGCAGAGCGGTTCTAGGCACTTCAGTCCGGAACCGCGCAGCTGCTACGGTCGCAGGTTCGAATCCTGCCAAGGGCATGGATGTGTGTGATGTCCTCAGGTTAGTTAGGTTTTAATAGTTCTAAGTCTAGGGGGCTGATGACCTCAGACGTTAAGTCCCATAGTGCTTAGAGCCATTCTGGTATTGAGCCACATGACAAAATTAAAAACATAACTCTGGCACTGTAGAGTACTGCCCTGTAGCAATGAAATTGTACTCGCAGAAATTCCAGTATCTCACCTATGGTCTGGAAACATAGAGCCCTGGCAGCCTCCATAGGGCTTCTTCTTAACCTCGACAGTCTTAACAACAAAAAGTCTCCCTCTCTTCAACAGTTGTATCTTACGATGTGATCCTAATACGGCTCACTACTAAATTATCTGCTTGCTTCATTTCTTCAGAATTGAGAAACTCTTGGCAAAATATACAATGAATTTTTAAGCACCTAGCGTCGACAATAGGCTTATATGTAAAGGAGTAATGGCTAAGTGTTTTCCTCTGTTCAGGGCCGGTTCGAGAACATTTTTCCATACAAACGACTTGTCACTGGCCATCCCTCCCTTTCCCCTGCACTGTCAGTTGTATCACTTTTTGCTACTAAATTTAGTAAGCAATGAAACAAATCTTGCGTTTGCGCGCCCCAGGCGCACTAAGCGGCCGCTACTACACTATGCTACGTCCTTTGTAGAAATTTTGCAGGTGTGGCACCCTCGGCACCCCTCTCAGCTTGGCCCTCCAAGCGGTGGCTTGTGTCCCTTGGACCTTAAGCCGGCACTGCCTGTATTTCACCAACATTATTATCGTCCACTACTAAATTTAAAAACTCTTGTGCAGCTGTATATTTTAAGTCTGAAATTCCACAACAAGCAGTATCAATATGAAAGTCCTTATAAAAAAAATCATATCAGATTTCAGTAGAAGAGAAGACATACTTCGCGCTCTTAACATACTTTCCGTTTCAAATACTTGCCTTAAAGAGATGTGGCAATTTCCCCACTTACTTGGCAATATTTCCTAAACCTGTCGTTTAAACTGACTGTAATTTTTAAGACTCATTTATGTTCTCTTTTCCTCACTAAGCCAGTAATTGCTAAAATCAATCAAGGCAGCATTCTCTGGACTGCTTCCTTACATTTGAGAAATCTTGTCATGAACACCATGACAGAAAGTTTTTCAAAAAATTTGGAATCTGTTGTGACTTGACAGTCACAGGCTCCTGTAAAACATTTCTCAGCCTTTGACCTTTAACTAATGTTCTAACATTAACAACATCCCATCAATGGCATAATATTTTTATACATGTGACAGCACAATCACAGTTTTCAAAATCTTTCCTTTAGCCTAATTTGTGCAAACCAACAACTGTCATGTTGTTAAAATTATGCATCTCTGGCTTCAAACCTTGACCCTTAATTCAACTTGGATGTAGGGATCGAAGTGTGATAATGTTAGCACTTTGCAGCAGTTCACCTTTTTCTATTAGTTTTACTTCCTCCAATGCTGGACAGAAGTTAGACCCCTCTTGAAGCAATCACTTAAGCTGGGAAAGTACAGGCTCTGCTGATTTTGATTAAACTACGCTGGCATCCAAAATTAAAGCAACAAACCGCTATTTCCCCGTCCTGTGTCTAATCCACGATATAATCATACAAACTGTCAACGGATGTCCGTACGATCGTATTATGCACCAAGATGGCATTTCGGCCAACGGAAAACCACGCCAAAGGTGACGTCAGGGCACCTATCAAACGGAGTAGTGTTTTCCGGGTGGTGCCGCATCCACAGTCGCCCAGTACATAGTCACAGACGGTGCGGTATGGCACAGAGAAGACGCCTACCAGATTCTCTGCGGTGGAGGGCCATAGGTAGAATGGAAGCAGGACAGTCGCAAACTCATGTGGCCCGATGGCTTGACGTGAATCGTTCTGTCGTTCTCGGATGTGGCGACATGTTATAGAGACCGAAACTGTATCCCAAAGACCATGGCAGGGCCGACCACGGGCGACATTACAAAGAGAGGCTCGTTATCTGGCTGTCAGGGCACGACGGTACCGCCTTAGTAATGCACAGCAGCTGGCATCTGACGTCTCAGCATCCACTGGACGTGTTATATAGAGGCAAACAGTGTAGAGAGGGCTTCGACAGAATGGCATTTATTGTCGGAGACCTGCTGTATGTGTACCTCTGATTCGTCTTCAGAGAAGGGAACGTCTGGAGTGAAGTCGACAACATGCAACCTGGACAGTCGAATAGTGGGCCAATGTTCTTTCCACAGATTAGTTCCGATTTGGTCTGGAGAGTGATTCTCGACAGATTCGCATTTGAACACGATTTCGAGATCCGAACATACTGGAAAGAGACCGATATCGAGGAGGATCGCTAATGGTGTGGTCAGAGATTGTGTTGACCACTTGACACCTCTTCATGAAACTGAACGGGTGAATCGGAAAGTTTTTACTTCCGTCAGGTATCGTGACGAAGTCTTGGGACCTCATTTACGGTTGGTGCGAGGTGCTGTGCGTCCAGACCTCGTATTGATGGATGATAGCGCTCGACCTCATAGAGACCGAGTGGTTGGTGTTTTCTTGGAAATGGAAGACACTGCACTCACGGCGTGGTCTAGTCGCTCTCCCGATTTGAAACCCATAGGTCACGTCTGCATTAGGCAGACTGGTAGCATCACCTCGACGTTTACCAACCATTCTCCAAGACTCGCGAGCAGCTCCGAGTGAAGAAAGGGCATTACTGTCTCAAAATGACATTGATGACGTTATTCACAGTATGCTCGGTAGTTGTCAGGCCTGCATTGCTGCCAAAGATGATCACACCCCATAGTGGGCACATTAACCAGTTGTCACAATGTGTGTGCAGATCTGTTAAGTTGTAAAAGACAATGAACATTATCGTCTACTGTTATATATGTTACAGTTGTTTATGTTCTGTATTCTTCACGTTGTTTTTACTTTGCTATTAGCTGTTTATACTGTTTTGTGGCAAAATAAACGCAACCTTGTAAAATTTCCGTATGTTGCTTTAATTTTGGACATCAGTGTATTTGTTGCCGATGCATTTTAAAAAGTGAACAGTGTCCACAATATAGTAAAGCAGATGTTGTGAGAAGGACTGCACGAGAATAATATATTTCATCTTAACATTAGGCAGGTAGTAAAAGTATGAAACAGCTTTTCATTACTGGCATTATTGTCTATTACTGGACTCACCTTAACAAACCTCATTGCTTTTAGCGTAAAATTACATTGTTAAGGTAACAGTCCATGGATATACGCAGAAGTTTAGGGGGAAAGATTCTGAAATTAATTTTTTTTTATATAATTGAGTCAGTGAGTTTTGAAACATTTGGTGACCAAAGAAGTAAGAAGAAAGTATACAATACTTATTTATCTCAAACGGTTAATATTTAATCATATTTCAATAACATATGCAAACCTCTTTCTTCATCTTTAAGTTTAATGCTTTTTATTTTTAATGGTGACTTGTATAAATGAAGTTGAAAGAAATGTGTTTTGAAAACTTAATTTTTTTAGACTGGTTAGGTGAAGTGAAAACCAGGGGCAATATACGACTATATAAATGCGACAAACATCCGAAAATCGTCCTCAGCTTGGCCAGTAAACTCCATCTTAACAGCCTAGGAATAAACTTAGAAGAACCTAGACAGTCCTCTTCAGTTTATCACCTTACAGTGCAGCCATGCCATCTGGACTGCAGAATTCACAGGTCTATGGTTCAAAAATGGCTCTGAGCACTCTGAGACTTAACATCTATGGTCATTAGTCCCCTATAACTTAGAACTACTTAAACCTAACTAACCTAAGGACAGCACACAACACCCAGCCATCACGAGGCAGAGAAAATCCCTGACCCCGCCGGGAATCGAACCCGGGAACCCGGGCGTGGGAAACGAGAACGCTACCGCACGACCACGAGATGCGGGCCACAGGTCTATGAATGCATTTCCCGTGAAGAGCATCACGTCCCACTTATCGGCGTTAAGTCTACAGATTAGTAGAATCGCAGCGGTTCAGTACTATAATCCCGTAATGAACAAAAAGCAAGTACCCGCATTCCAGGAAGAGGTAGGTGCCCCCTCTTGCTACCGCCCCCCCCCCCCTTACGGACGCATGTGCATCAATCTGAAGAGTGTGAACTAGGAGTATATGTAGCACATCTTTGTAAACTGAATCCAAGCTGTGGATCATGGAAAAATAGATACAGTTTACACAGGAAAACTTCTCCATATTAAAAGCATCACCTACAATAATTCCATATCTATAATCAAGATGAGACTTCAGACGGCTCTCATGAATCAACTGGAGTACAATTCTGTCCTTTATAGAACAAGCTCCAGTCTTATTTGTGATATACTAAAGAACTCTACTAATCAGCGATTGGGTTTGTTGAAAGTTTGTTAGAAATCCTTAACAAAGTATTGAGACTTGATACGGAAAAACTGCAAGCACTTCTTGGTTCAAATGGCTCGGAGCACTATGGGACTTAACATCTGTGGTCATCAGTCTCCTAGAACTTAGAACTACTTCAACCTAACTAACCTAAGGACATCACACACATCCATGCCCTAGGCAGGATTCGAACCTGCGACCGTAGCAGTCGCGCGGTTCCGGACTGAGCGCTTAGAACCGCTAGACCACCGCGGCCGGCGCTAACACTTCTCAAAAATTGATCAGCATGTGGACTGATAGAATAGGCGGATGACCATAAACTCATTTAATTACTTACAAAACTAAACTGCGTTGAACTTTTCCATCTCAGAAATTAAATTTCTTTTTTAAAACATTTAATTTTATCTCCATTTCTGGATATTTTTTCTAAGATTTTATCCCAAAAGTTTTCAGTATAGGACAAACTTGCCTTAATTGGAGTTCCAAATATATCATTAAACATTACATACATTTCGTTCGGAGCATTACTTACCACATGAATATCACTTTCTTCATAGGTAACTTCATGTATCCAGAATTCTTACACCCTGCAACATTAACGAAAGCACTTAGTAATAAATCACGATTTCCCTGGGATAAGTTATCACCCTTTAACAAAATAAGGCACACGCTAGTTGGTTTGTTTATCATGATCCAGTCACTGTGCGTTTCACAATTGCATAATTTAGTTTTCAATTCTCCTAAACTACTGAATGAAATCCTCTCAATCGTTTTTGCAATTGATGCCACACTTTTCTGAATGGCTGTCTAATGTCTATTATTTCCTAAAAGTTCTCAGTGACTATCTGGATCTTTTAGAGCAGACGTCTGCTTTGAAGACAAATACGTATAGAATCTTAACAGCTCTGATGAACATAATCTGTAAATAAAGAGATACACATGAAGTTAATCTAGTAAATCCTTACACTGTTTTTGTCTTTTTGGTGTGTATCATATACTGATACTTGACCATTATCAACAACGTATCAAAATTAAAGCGTACTTCAATTTTTATTTTTTAAATTGATTAAAGTTTTTTCTGCTATCTTCTGAGCAAATTTTGACCCGCCTTCCTTTAAACATCGACAGTCCAAAAGTCATATAAACAGTGAGACAGTTCTTTGATCGTACATGCTGGTCGTGCTTAAAATGTCATCCATATTGAAATTCAATTCATGTATATAAAAAGAAACATAAATCTTAGCGCTAAAGATTTAAGACAAACTGAACAAAGAAAAACTGACTAAAGGGTACTGCATAGGGAGAGGTTTTATAATGCTTTGTTATACTTTATGTTTAGTATTTTCATTGATGTAGCATTACGTTGTTAAAAAAAAGTAACAGTTCACTAATCAAAATAAATGAGCTGATACTTACGACGGACTATTTTCCGGGGACCCAGGCATTCTTGTACTTCATAGATATAATTTCGTCTTAAAACTCCATCAGAGTGAATGTAAAAACAGTGACTTCAATTTCTTTATCATACGATTTGTTTCCTCTACAACTGGGCATATAACACTTTCCAGGCATTTTAAAGGGACACTAAGTAATAGTCTGATGTGTGTAATATGAAACGACATGCTTCCAAAATGATATGGGTCAACGATGAAGATGATAAAACAGCAGAAAATTTAAGATCAGCATAGCTCGATATTGCTATTAGTCTTTCTGGAGCACTTGTTGATTTTCTCATTACAGTGTCATTTCTTATTAGATACGGCGTAACATACTGCAGCAACACAAGGAATGTTCTTCGTTATAGGTAGTTAAACTAGTCCACTTTTTCAATTTTTACCCCATTCGAGAGATTAGCATGCGAAAGCATTACACAGTTTAGATGCCACTCTTTATCTATCTTCTCCGTACTTGTCTTTACCTTTTTATAACATCCGAAATTATAGCACAAGAGAGAATAATCATCTTGAAAGCAAATTTATTTAATCTGGACACGGTCAAAAAATACTCTGCACTTTTGAGCTACTGATTCAGGTCTCTGCGAAATCTGCATTGTTATTGGAAGGTATAAATGCGAGCTGTATACTGAAAAACAGGTGTGCAGACGATTTTTGCAAACAGGATCTGCTCAAACAAACCTGAGCATGTGAAGGGCACTTTACGGTGCGTATCTTTCAGCCATACGAGTAGACGTTCTATTCGTACATATTATTTATCAGCTATCTTTTCTGTGTTAGTTGACAGGGGATCAAATAATGCAGGGAATGAATTGTTGTAACTTTACGTTATATTTTTAATTGAGACGACTATCGAAAGTGTTGGTTTTTTAATTGTGAGTAATTTTATTGGACTGTTTTTAGCGTCTTTGAGGCAAAACCCATGTGCTACACTAACCTGTCTATACTTTGACGTGCAAGCACTGCACCAGTGCCATATTGGAAGGCATCAGTTGCTACTACTATAGTTTTTACAGGCATATACATAGACAGGGAGATATTCTTAGTTTCATCTCCAGTATTTGAAATCCACGGTCTCTTTCTTCTAACAAAGTAAATGTAACGACTTCGCAGTGTAGTTTATTGAGCAGATGCTTGAGACAGCTGCTTGCACAACTAATTTCATGTAATAATTAATTTTCACTAAGAGCGCTTGTAATGCTGGTAGGTTCTTTGAGCTTGGCAGTGCGTTAGTAATTACGAAATTATGTTCTGTGGGAGTAATGATTTTTGCACTAAGCGCGTTCCTAATTTACTTTAAAAACTTTGTCAGCGTTACACTTGAGATCCCTTCTCATATACTGCAGAGAATACTGCATACAAGTCATTTATATACTCAGATTTGCTGTGACTTGTCACTACAATAGCGTCAAGATAGTTTGCACAAAACTGAATTTTTGCAGTAATTTTCTCAAGATATTGTTGTATTCCTCATTCCGAAAACTGGTTTCATGCAAATCTTCATGCTACAAGTCTCTTCACTTCTTCATAACACATACCTTTGAACATCTTACTGTACTTGAACCTTCTTCCTCTCTACAATGTTTACATCCCATATTTACACGTTATGCAACAATTTTTCCAATTCGATTCAGTAACTCTTCAGTCATTGTTAGTACTACACAGTTAATGTTGATCACTCTTCAGTGAGATTATATTACAAAAGCTTTTGTTCTCTTCTAATCGGAATTGTTCATTGACCACGTTTCACTTCTGTACAAGGCTACGTTCCAGACAAATATCTGGAAAAATTCCTTATTAAAATTACTCTTGTTCAGTTTGTCTGAATTTTACACTGATGAGCAAAAACATTATGACTAGCTGCTTAATAGTGTGTTTGCCCGTCTTAGGAACGAGATACATCACTGATTCTGTGTATCAGGGATACGACAGTTTGTTGGAAGGTTTGTGGAGCTATGTGGCATTAGATGTCTGCACACAGGTCAAGTAATTCGCATAAATAACGGGCCGCTGATTTGTGTACTCGGTGAAGGCGCCCGATAGCGACCCAGATGGGTTCCATATGATTTACACGAGGTAAATTTGGTCGCCGAAACATGACCGTGGGTTCACTAAAATGCACCTCAAACTACTGTAGCACAGTTCTGGTTCCGAGACACGGACAGTTATGCCGTTGAAAGATGACATCGCCCTCGGGGAATACATCAAGCATGAAGGGATTCAGGTGGTTCGCAGCTGTCAGCGTGTCTTCGATTACTGCCATAGGTCCCACGCATGCGCAGGAGAATATCTCCCATAGCATAACACTGATCCAACGAGGCGGCGTCCGTGTTGCGCTGCACGTTTCGAGCCGCCGTTCACCTCGATGACGGCGTTTGTGGAGACGACCATAGACCTAGATTAGCAAAAATGTGATTCACGCAAAGAGCCGACTAGCCTCCGCAGTCGACGACTCACGCATGTGCCAATGCTAACATCACGACATCAGCAGCTACGACTGAAACAGGCCGCGCGGCCGCTACGGTCGCAGGTTCGAATCCTGCTTCGGACATGGATGTGTGTGATGTCCTTAGGTTAGTTAGGTTTAAGTAGTTCTAAGTTCTAGGGGACTGATGACCACAGCAGTTAAGTCCCATAGTGCTCAGAGCCATTTGAACCATTTGAATCTGAAACGGGCACGTGACCATCGGCTCTGGAGGTCGGTGCAGTGAAAGAGCGTTGCATGGTCTGATGAATCCCGATATTTTCTTCATCACGGCGAAGGGAGAGCTTGGATCCGTCGCCCTCCAGCTCCTTGACACTTGTACTGCTGAACGGAGACATGCTGGCTGCGGCTGCATTATGCTCTGGGGAACATTCATGTGGACATCCATGGGTCCAGTGGAGCTCATTCAAGGCCCCATGATGGTCAAGGAGAATCGTACACTGGTTGCAGACCACGTACTACCCTTCGTTATGATCATGTTTCCCGACGGCAGTGGCATTTTTCAAAAATGGTTCAGATGGCTCTGAGCACTATGAGACTTAACATCTGAGGTCATCAATCCCCTAGAACTTAGAACTACTTAAACCTAACTAACCTAAGGACATTACACACATCCATGCCCGAGGCAGGATTCGAACCTGCGACCGTAGCGGTCGCGCGGTTCCAGACTGAAGCGCCTAGAACCGCTCGGCCACATCGGTCGGCTCTAGGCGCTACAGTCTGGAACCGCGCGATCGCTACGGTCGCAGGTTAGAATCCTGTCTCGGGCATGGATGTGTGTGATGTCCTTAGGTTAGTTAGGTTTAAGTAGTTCTGAGTTCTAGGGGACTGATGACCTCAGATGTTAAGTCCCATAGTGCTCAGAGCCATTTGAACCATCTTCACTTGAAGAATAACTGACAGAATTTTCACATCAATTTCTGCCTAAGACATCTAATACGCTGATGTCCTATCTAAGCCGATGTTGTCATCGTGATCGTTGACTGCGAACTGGAGCGAGCGTTCCTCTGCTCAGCCACAAGTAGACCGTCGATTGCAGCGGCGTAGCGAAATTCTAGGAGGCGTGCCTACGCCGACATTCCTCATTCATCAGTGTGGCTTGCAGCACCTATATATCCGCCCGGGGCTTCATTGCGAGCTGCCAACCTAGCTTTGGTACCCCGCTCTTCAGACGACACCACACCAGAAGTGTTAAGGGAAGTCAGGAAGTCAACCAAGAGAGAAGATTATTAAACGAAGTGGAAAAGGGAAAAATAAATTTTATTGGATATGTCATCAGGCACAACGCTTTCATCCATAAGGTTGGTTGGTTGGTTGGTTTTGGGGAAGGAGACCAGACAGCGTGGTCATCGGTCTCATCGGAATAGGGAAGGATGGGGAAGAAAGTCGGCCGTGCTCTTTCAGAGGAACCATCCCGGCATTTGCCTGGAGTGATTTAGGGAAATCACGGAAAATCTAAATCAGGATGGCCGGACGCGGGATTGAACCGTCGTCCTTCTGAATGCGAGTCCAGTGTCTAACCACTGCGCCACCTCGCTCGGTCATCCATAAGGTTCTTGAAGGAATGTGCTGAGAAAGAAAGGAAAAGGACAGCCTGGGATGAAGAATTTGGAAGACATTGTGAAGGGTATAGAATATGACAATTTTGTGGGACTGAAACGAACAGCCAATGACAGGAGAGTGCGGTTGTATCGAAAAAGCTAATGCATGTAGTCGCGTACTGAGACTTTGATGATTCTAAAAACTTTTGAGGCGTATTAGAGTTTAAATTTTAACTATGTTAATGAAAAAGGAGAGCTATTTTCGAATAACTTCAGAGTAGAAAGTATACTACCATTTTTCAGTTGTAGTGTTGCAGTAAACAAATTGTGAAATGTAAACGTTCGCTGTCAGAAGTGTCACAGTTAATCAAATATTCTGAACTATTATGCCTTGGTCGAATGGATTTCACATTTACACCCAAAGCTTCATCCCTATCTCTGGAGAACATTTTCAAGGGGAATCGAAGCTTCTTCAAGTGTCCGATACACATTCTAGTTCGCTACTGACTGCAGCAAAATTCAGTTTACGCGTGCTCCCGCGGAGTGACATGACATGTTTTGAATATCCGAGCGCATTTGGCCACTGTCGCTTGCCGTCGTCCACTGTTCGTTGCTGTCACCCCACTGCGAACGACTGGTACACATCTTCTTTAGCACTGGTATACAAACATTCTTCAGTTTCATATCCTCTTCCTTGCTATTGAAATCCCTGGGCTGTTCTACAATCTCTATGGCCTCTGTGTGTAGTGTTTCATGGTATCCGCTTGTGACTGTCAGTACTTGAGTCATATCAAATCTCCTGGCTGCAAAGCAAGTTCCGCAACACTTGATCTGTCAGTCTCCCCCCGTCTACGATTACCTTTGTGATCTTATAGTTGTTTTTTGTCCATTCTTTTTGTAATACTCACGTACACACCTCCCCCCCCCCCCCCCCCCCCGACAAACACACAACTATACGGAATCATAAATTCGTGCTTTTCCCAGCGGTTTGAAAGCATCCTTAGCCCATTTTAGGTGATCTTGTATCCACCGGGTACGTTTCTAGGTTACCACGACGTTCCATGTTTTCAAGATTTTTCCTATGCGGTAAGTAACGTCCATAATGAAAGGAAAGAAAACTTCCAGTTTCACAATCGGTACGATTTTAACGCGGCGGTCTTGATGCTCTTTTTATCTCAGCGGCCGGGCAAACATTCTTGAGCAATGCATTGGTGAGATGTTTTTATCACGCGCTAAGCAGATCTGGTTCGGAGATGCCCCGCTTTTGTTGTGGGTGGTGGTTCGAATCCCGGAGTAGGTAACGGTCCGTGTGCCCATAACAAAACGTTGGCAGAGAATGAATGGTCAATGAATATCTGCGAACCAGAGCTGCTGGACGTGGAACTAAAAAAACTCACCAGAGCATTGCCACTGGTCAGGAGCACGCGTAAACGGTGTTTTCATGCCGCCAGTAGCGAGCCAGGGGGTCAATCGGACACCTGAAGAAGCTACTATACCCCCTGAAAATTTCTTCCGCAGATGAGGACGAAACGTTGGGTTTAAATTTGGAATTCATTGGACCACGGCATAATACTCCGGGCAATTTATTAATTGTGTACACAAATATTAAACCATATTCTCCGTTCCACGTGGTACCTTGAGATAGGTAGATGCCAAATCAGAGTATATCAGCCATCACCACTATTAAAAAAGTGTTAATCCTCTGCATCAACTGTAAGTAATGTTGATACACTAGGTGATCAAAAGTAATTGGACACCACCAAAAACATATCTTTTTGATATTAGGTGTATTGTGCTACCACCTACTACCAGGTGCTCCATATCAACGACCTCAGTAGTCATTAGACATCGTGACAGAGCAGAATGGGACGCTCCACGGAAATCGCGAACATCAAACGTGGTCAGGTGATTGGACGTCACTTGTGTCATACGTCTGTACGCGAGATTTCCACACTCCTAAAAATCCCTAGGTCTACTGTTTCCGATGTGATAGTGAGGTGTAAACGTGAAGGGGCACGTACAGCACAAAAGCGTAATGGCTGACCTCGTCGGTTGCCTGACATAGACCGCTCACAGTTGAAGAAGAGTCGTAATGTGTAATAGGCAGACATCTATCCATACCATCAAAAAGGAATTCCAAACTGCATCAGGATCCACTGTAAGTACTAGGACAGTTGAGCGGGAGGTGAGAAAACTTGGATTTCATGGTCGAGCGGCTGCTCATAAGCCACACATCACGCCGTGAAATGCCAAACGACGCCTCACTTTGTGTAAGGAGTGTAAACATTGGACGATTGAACAGTGGACAAATGTTGTGTGGAACGAAGAATCACGGTACACAATCTGGTAATCCGATGGCAGGGTGTGGATATGGCGAATGCTCGGTGAACGTCATCTGCCAACGTGTGTAGTGCCAACAGTAAAGTTCGGAGCCGGTGGTGTTATAGTGTGGTCGTGTTTTCATGGAGGGGGCTTGCAGCACTTGCTGTTTTGCGTGGCACTATCACACCAGAGGCGTACATTGAAGTTTTAAGCACCTTCTTGCTTCCCACTGTTGAAGAGCAATTCGGGGATGGCGACTGCATCTTTCAACTCGATCGAGCACCTCTTCATAATGAACGGCATGTGGCAGAGTGGTTACGCTACAATAACATTCCTGTAATGGACTACCTTACACAGAATCCTGTCCTGAATCCTATAGAACACCTTTGGGACGTTTTGGAACGCCGACTTCGTGCCAGGCCTCACCAACCAACATCGATACCTCTCTTCCGTGCAGCACTCCGTGAAGAATGGGCTGCTGTTCCCCAAGAAACCTTCCAGCACCTGATTGAACGTATGCCTGCGGGGGGCAACACCATGTTGTATTCCAGCATTACCGATGGAGGGCGCCACGAACTTGTAAGTCATTTTCAGACAGGTTTCCGGATACTTTTGATCACATAGTGTACTTCATCATATCCACCGGTAGCAAGACACACAAGGGACTAAAAGTTGCATATACCATTTACACCGCATATTGCTATAACTTGGAATGAATTAGTGTACAAGCTGTTTGACATATTTCACCTTTATACGTGAGTACATGCTGCTCATTCACAGTCTGAATGAATAATACAGAACAGTACATTCATTAACGAAAAATTTTGACTTTAACAATAGCTGTTTTTAAGTTATTTATTTAAGTTTCACGTGCTACAAGTTTCAAAAAAATTAAATAATGTACGAAGTAGGAAGAACTATGAAGAACAAATAATTGTATTTTGCTGTCGGAGTTATCTGTAGTTTTTATGCCTTTCACGTAATTAGGAATAGGCAGTTAATTAAAACAGTCTTGTTGCAACGTAATTCATCCCGCATTAGGTAAAACAGTTTTAATAGATGTAATGTTTAACAAACGGAAGGAGTTTTATTTTCATTTGACGTTGATATTTCAAATGTTAACAATCAGTTATAAATCTGTTAAATTAATTTCAACAAATTTAGTAGAAACCTAATTCCTCGTACTAAGAAGCCTTCGTTGAAAGATCTGAGTCTTGCATGTTGCAGTTTCTCCTAGGATACCCTTTATTGGACTTTAATTTGGAATATTAGCATCTCCATAATAAACGTACCAAGTTACTTGCCTATGATGTATACCGAAACCAAGTCCATACCATCATAGATACTCATAAAAATGTAAATGTCGTGTGATTAAGGCCTCCCGTCGGGTAAACCGTTCGCCGGGTGCAAGTCTTTCGATTTGACGCCACTTTGGCGACTTGCACGTCGATGGGATGAAATGATTGTGATTAGGATAACACAACACCCAGTCCCTCAGCGGACAAAATCTCCGATTGACATTCTGTCGCGCTGACCACTTTTTCTTTTTTTTTTTATTTCGACGTAGCGGACGTCACATGACATACGTTGAAGTTCGTTGTTGATCTTTTCACTCAGTTTTTTTTTTTTTTTTTAATTACAGAGGCCAGCCAGCTCTCTGACCGAATACGCTGAGCTACCGTGCCAGCGCTACATCTTTCTCAAGCACTCAGATACTGGGGGCTGACATATTTATTCATGAAGATTCTAGTTGTCTTTCTTCCAGTTAATTGTGTTTAGTTAAATTCGAACTGTTAAGTAAGATGCGAAACTTAGGCGACGTCAGACTGCAGGCAGTGCACACAACGGTGTATATCTTAGCCAATGACGCAATCCGACGGCGTTACAAATGCTGTTTGTGAAACTAATAAGAGACACTTCAAATTATATATTTCTAAGTAAAACACAAAAAGCCACTTCAACAGCAGCTTTTTAAAAAAAGATTAAGTCGTAAGTTTTTACCACGTATACAAAAATGGAAAAAAGGTATCACTTTCCCTGCGTGCCTCATGTTTGCTGTCTGCCGCAGAGTAGTGTTTATTGAGTAACCGCTTTTTCTCGTACAAAATGACTTCACACTGATTGACTTAATGGTAATGGTTGAAGCCGTTAGCCTTGAAAGGCTGAAGAGTTCCCAGGTAGCATGACGGCAGATGAGCAAGTCCGCCTGAATTACCGCTTGTTCTCAAATGTCAAGGACGAAAAGCTACCGCACAATAGTGGCTCATCCAGGCTGCGCCAGGGTGACGTCCTCACACTGATTCAGCTCGTATCCTTCCAGTTACAGTGTTCATTTTTCACTCCGTAACGATCGTGATGTCCACATGAAATCAGTTCTGCCAGAAAATAAAACGAGACTACGAACAACATCAGTATAAACTTTACCCAGTCTTTTTATGGACTATTATGTAGATGATGTAGAACCTCGACTGTAGTACTCTAACATTCTACATGTCACTATTTCCTAGTAAAATCAGATAAAGGCTTTACAGTGACTATCGTAAGGGACTAATACACATGTAGAGAATGACAATAGGCATTTCCATGTGATAGCCTAGATACGCTAGAGATTTTGTTCGACCGCAGATAACTCTTACGTGTTCTATCAGTTTTTAAGAAACCCTGTAAATAATAAGAAAAGAGGATAGAGTTTAACATACAGTCGACAATTACATCATTAAATACGACTCAACGGCTAGAAATGGATAACAACAGGGAAGGAATCGGCTGTTTCCTTATTGAAGAAACCAATGTAGCATTCGCTTAATCCGACTTATGAGAATACTCTTTTCAATTATGTCTTCCTCACCAGTGAAATGACTGGATCTACAAGGTGACAAGTACTAATAAATAAAAACTTTTTAATCGTGTATCAGACTTCTTTAGCTCTATAAACTACAATGATCTGATTATCACAACTAATTACTGTATACCATCATTTTTTGTACGCACAAAACAGATTATGCATTGGTTTCGTAACACCTGCTTATTTAATTATTGTAGGAATGGTTATCCCACACTGTTAATGAGTCATAACTGGAATTAGTCGTGTAATGCCATGTCTGAATCGGAGACTGCGTGCAATATGAACTGGAACGGTCATATAGTTTAAGTATGGATAATGCAAGAGGTAGGTTTGTCCACGAAAGAGACATTCTTTACTTACCTGGGATTCATATCACGTTCGGCTAAATTTCTGTAAACAAGGAAGGTACGAATAATCACATGTTTTCCAATGAAATGTAAGTGAGAGAAGTTGACGGAACTATAAACGTGAAAGTGGATCGTGAATTGGGCTGGGACCACTCAGTAGGTAATAGTACTGTCCTTGAAGAACAAGGGCCTGGTTTCGGGTCCTAGTGTGGCATACAGTTTTAATATGACAGGAAGATTCGGTCATCTATTAGCTCGAATCGCAGGATAGTTCAACAGAAATGCTGACATTTCTTAATTGAGATATTTTCAATAAAAGATGCCAATTATTTCGGGACATTGTACTTTCTTTAAATTTGAAAACTGTTTTTATATGATGAATCTAAATGTGTACTACAGTTCCTTGTATTCTGCTCCCATAGAGGTCGTGAATATAGAAGCAGGTCAGCAACAGTGCCCACGCAGCTAAAAAGAGACATTTCTCTTACACTTTACGTTTTCCCTGGAACGTGCAGGAAGCTTAATACATATGGTTCAGTACAAAATACTACGTGTCTCGTAACTTTCTATGAATGTGGAGCTGAACTGTAGACTGGAATGTAACAGTAATCTATTGTGATTTAGTGATACCCGGCCGCACGGAGTGGCCGCGCAGTTTGAGGCGTCCTGTCACGGGCGGCGCGGCTACGCCCGGCGGAGGTTCGAGTCCTCCCTCGGGCATGCGTGTGTGTGTTGTTCTTAGCATAAGTTAGTTTAACTTAGTTTAAGTTGTGTGTAAGTCTAGGGACCACGATTTTTATGTTCTCATTCGCTCTGAATTAGAAATAGCTCTCTAGCGTAGTACACCCTTTCATCCAAATGACGGGTTGAATTGTCAGGGAACAGTGGCTCAAAAAGCAGGGAAATCATTCGGAGAATAGTTCATATAGTGCACATATATCTGGATATAATCTCAGCTGTGCTCCTAGGATTCAGGTACCGGGTCCCGTAGCCTCTGGGGGCCAGATAAGTGCACTTTTTCCACAGGATGCATGCCGAAACATCCTAATAAAATTTTCAAACGAAAGCGTGGCAAAATATTTTTCTGGAAGTACAAGTGCCCATCAGGTTGTCTGAGGACAATTGAAGATTACGCAGTATGTTTTGTTCCTGAAGGAAAATGGACATCGTACCAAGCTCCAACAAGACTCAAAACCGGGCTAGTGACAGTGAAACATATTCATACCGCACTGCTGCTTGTTCTGGTTGATGCATCATTAAGTACTATTAGTTTTACTTCCTCTGTTACATCAGCTATAATTTTTTTATTCTCCTAACGTGTAGGTTATCTCAAATTAAATAATCAGTACTGAAGAGCCCACTATTATATGCTTCTAAGCACGAAACAGTACTTTTGTCTGCTTCTTCATTTTCCCTCAGTGGTTCTGCCACATTTAAAGCTTCACGTTGTAAATTAGTATCAACGGAAAGCTGCACTAACTTTCCCATACCTGCAGGTATTTTATTATAATAACCAGTCTAGCGTACGTGTACGCATCTTAGTCGGCAACTCCTTTATGAGTGGTGTCCCTCGCGACAGTGCCTCGCTTGCAGTTGTATCCCTACTGGAAACAAAGTTCCACTGAGTTCCACTGTACACTGCGAAAAATCGATTTTGGCATGATGTTCGTCGAGAAAGTTTAGTCCAAGAATATTGCTGAATACCTTCACTCTCGTACGGTAGTATTTCCCTACGTTCAAGAAAATTTCTGGTTTCGACAATAAAACAGCAACATCGTACCCAGTGATTCTCTCTACATTATCACTCACTCCACGCAATTTGAAATGTGGGGCCCGAAGTCTCCTTCTGCCTACAAGGTTCAGACTGACGGCTGACACATGCGCACTTGTGTCCATCAGAAATTTATTTTCCTTGACTCTCACAAAAGCCTGCTAAACATCATTCTCTCTGCGTATCTAATGGTGTAGCGTCACGTGCTACTTAATATGCTTTCCGAAACCCGATACACTCCCATTTGTGTTTAACGACTGCTTCCGTTGACGTTGTTCTCCCTGTCTTTGCTTCTCACAGTCCTGTGTTCGGTGCCTAACTTGGCCACACTTGGCCAGGTTACCAACACTGCTTCTGTACATGACCTTTACGTTCTCTTAAAAAAAAAAAAAAAAAAAGAATGTGGCGTTCAGTATGTATTCTTGTAGCAATGTCAATCTCTTCTAATTGCGTAACGATCCTAAGTGCAGCAGCCCAGTCCCCAGGATTTTCCATCCTTATCCCACATGACATCTCGGATTCTACGTAGAAAAACATCCAAAGCCCTATTTTCGGCTCCCCGCAGAAAGACTCTGTCCGCTTTTGCGTTTTGTGTCAGTCGCTATGTCAGCGCATTGATCCTGCGGATCCTGTCTGGAAACGTCTCCATTGATTACTTATGCTTCTGCAAAGTACTCAGTTTTTCTCGAAATAAAGTTGTGCTACTTTGCTTCTGATAACGCTGTCGTAAGCCGTCATATAACTGTTGGAATTCCTCTACCTTAGTGAGAATTCATAGTGCAACACACATAGCCGACCGCTGTGGACGAGTGGTTCTAGGCGCTTCAGTCCGGAACCGCGCTGCTGCTACGGTCGCAGGTTCGAATCCTGCCTTGGACATGGATGTGTGTGATGTCCTTATGTTTGTTAGGCTTAAGTAGTCCTAAGTCTAGGGAACTGATGAACACAGATGTTAAGTCCCATAGTGCTTAGAACCATTCGAACCATTTTGCAACACACATGTTTTCGTCTTGCCTGTGAATAATAAATTATCCACACGGATACAAATATCGTCTAATTAATCACTCAATGCGACGGCTGCCCTCACATCGCCAGTGAACGCAGATACGTCCCCTATTGATTTGCAAGAAAAAGGCGTTATTAAAGTAGTCTGCAGTGGATCTGGGGAGGAGGGAAAGGTACACATACTACTGCCTTGGCTTCCTCTGTCTCTGATAGCAATTGCTGAACCTCAGTTTGTAAAACTTCAACCTGCCACATAGCTTATCTTTTTCCTGTTGTTGCTGAGAAGTCTACCCTGATAATGTGAGAGATATCCGGAAAGTAAGGTCCGATCGGTTGCGAAATTGAAATCAATGTGAAACTCAAAAATGTTTTATTTTTGAACAGTTTGCTACACTTTCCAGCTACTTTCCTACATAATCGTTGTTCCGACTTAGCCACTTGTCGTAGCGTTGTACCAACTTTACAATACCCTCGTCATAGTAGTCAGTCGCCTGCGCTTTCCACCACCTCTCTACGCTGGTCTTCAGTTCGCTGTCTGTGTCAAAACGTAGTCTTTATAGCCATCGCTTCATGTGAGCAGAGATGTACATCAGATACACCCAAGTCCGGGCTGTATGGTAAGTGATTAAACACTTCCCATGTTAAACGCTGCAGGGGCTTCCTTATTGCCCCTGCAGTGTGCGACTGATACCTGTCATGAAGAAGGAAATGTGTCACAGGTAAATTATGTTTGGTTGCATGAAATCAGGCGAAACCTCGCAGCGGTCACCCACACTTGGTGGGGGACACTTGTTCTAAGCATCTTTCCCTTTACGTGTTCACCTTGTGCTCAGAACTGAAAACAACGACAAGACGCGATTGACAGGCAGATTAGAGACTCTGCCCAACACATCTGTGCAAAACTGGATTTTCGCTGTCGTTTCCATTTCGCGACCTATCGGAACTTACTTTCCAAATAGCCCTCATACCAGTACATGCTCCATCAAAACAGCAACAGTCTCAACCATAGTAGCAGAACGTGTGTATGGTAGTTTGCGTAATCTACCAGTACCGTATACAACAATAACATGTTAAAATAGAGGAACTGCACCCCCAACACATAACAATAGTTATGCACTGATTCTTTCGGCATATCATTGCGCAATGGGACTCAGAACAAGCTGGTACCAAATGCCAAAATTCTTAAGAAGTACTACAAGTGATTAGCACAGTCTTCATACAAGGTACGAAACTGACTCCAAACTGGTGTTAAAATACGCTTCCCCAACATTCTCTCTAAATAATGACAAATCAACATGCTTCTCAGTTTTAACAAATGACACTTTAATAAAGCTGCTGATGTCTGTGCGACTCAACATGGCCCAAACAGACAAACATTCACTAAAATTGCCATCAACAAAAAAAGTTCACTCACCTCGCCATATTGTTGGTATTACTAGACGATGGTCGATGCTATAGACGCAGCTCAACTGACACCAAAGTCCTTAGGTGACACCCAATTACGATAATAACTTTGCAACCAAGGGAGCTGCACTTGTGTTGTGTGCAGAAGGCCAGTCATGATGTGTGGGAGAGTAGTCCAGTTTATGTCCAGAGGCGTCAGTGACAGTGGTATCTGCAATAACATTTCTCAGGCTGGCTTTACAGAGTTATAAAGTGTATCAGGGTATCCGACGTCGACTGGACGTTAGCACATGCTGCGAAGAAGTAGTGACGCCTCGTCAGTGAATTGTGATGTTGCATCAGCAAGTAAATGAGCCACGGCAACATGATGCGCTGTCGGCAGCGTGAGAACGGAAAGGCTTCGCCTGCCCAGACGTTCTGTGGTAAGGTGCAAATCACATTTCATCACTCTTGTAGACAGACTGTTGCGTGCTGAAGTGAGAGCAGCCGACTGTGTGATTCAGGGCATCGGTTGTCGTGGAGACTAGGCCCTGGTCATCCATTATGGATCGAAAAAAACTGATGTTCGCGAATCGGCCAGGAGGCTGTGCAAAAGTGCCACACTTGGTCAGTGTGAAGCCGACAGCTTGCTGACCATCCGCGGTTGACCCTCAGTGCATCGAAGGTTGGTCACACACCAGTCTTCTCCTCATCCGTGTTGTCCCAGTAGGCAACAATGTACACCACAGTTGTGGTGTGCATAAGGTTGGCTGCGTCAGAGCGTTTAGCAGGTAGCGTTGAGCGGGTAGCAGGCGGACTATCATTGATCAGCTTGTTGGTTTCCCTGAAACTCAATATACCATCATTCTCTCTAGTTCTAAGTACATGAACAGAATGGCAGCACGACTGGATGTGCCCTTGACATCCGAAAACGCGAGCTTGTATGTATGGTATGACATGGTGCGTCTGAGAGTATTATCGCATTTGCCCTCGGTTGTTGGTCTCGACAGCACTCTTCGCCTCGCTTTCGTAATTCCGTAATTATTGTGGGTCACTGAGGTCGGATCTTTCTGCAATGTTTGGCTATTTCAGTGGCGCTCTGGCACTGAAGTTATGCAGTGTTACGTCATAATACCTTGTTTGTGTTTCTGCTTTTCTCACTTGGATGTTGTGTCGCAACGCATGTCTGTTGCCCTGACATCCATTACATCGGCAGTACAGCTGATTGACTTTACGACTGGCATACTGGCCCAGAGCTAGCCGTCTCGGCTCTGAGCTAGCCAGGTAGAACTTCAAAAATTTAAGTATGTACAACGAAATTATTCTGTGGTGTAACATAATGACGCACCTGACCACAACTCCATCCGATCCTATGTCGAACTCAAAATGGTAGTGGTAGTGCAGAACGTCCAAGGCTCAAATCAATAAAATTATGATAACGCCAAACTGTGAAGAAACCTTGACACTCTTCATCACTATGTACAGTTCCACTCCTGTACACAGATCAAGTTCTACCTATATGCTGCATGGGTGTAAACACTATCTGCTTTACGATTTGTTGTGCCCAATACTGTTAGCCAAGCCTTCACACCAATCCTGCATTACCTTATAGCCATGCCTATATAATCTCATGGGCTCTCTAGCCTGGGCTCGCATGTACCTGTATTACTTTTTGGGCTTCAAAATACTTGTAGTACCCTATGGGCTCTTAGACTGGGCTCACACATGCGATCATGCATCACGGTGATCTGACACTGGTCGTAGTTTGCAGTAGCGGCTGCACAAATACACCTCATATGACATCAAAATTAGCTTCGACAACAACTAAATGACTTCCCGGTACTGACACGATGTCGTTAGGACCAAAGTATGTTCCCAAGATGAGGATTAACAACGAGGGCTAGTGAGCTGGACAGCCTGGATGTCGTTTTCAGGCGGTTGCCATATTCCACTAGGTAAATATCAGGTTGGTACCCACGTTCCGTCTCAGATACACGTCATCCAAACATTTAGAAAACGTTCAGACACTTGCACATGGGATTAATTTTAGCCGTGACAGATGGGGAACACATATTCTGTCCTCATGGTTGAATAAGAGACTACCGACCTTTGATTTTTAGTGCCTTCGAAATCTTAATGAGAAACAGCAGCAACAGGTTCCCAAGACTGTTGCTGCTGTTACCTGCCGGCCGCGGTGGTCTAGCGGTTCTAGGCGCTCAGTCCGGAACCGCGCGACTGCTACGGTCGCAGGTTCGAATCCTGCCTCGGGCATGGATGTGTGAGATGTCCTTAGGTTAGTTAGGTTTAAGTAGTTCTAAGTTCTAGGGGACTGATGACTACAGATGTTAAGTCCCATAGTGCTCAGAGCCATTTTGCTGTTACCTACGTCTCTCAGCAGGTACAGGTCCAGTTGGGCTGTTTTGGGGGAAGAGACCAAACAGCGAGGTCATCGGTCTCGTCGGATTAGGAAAGGACGGGAAAGGAAGTCGGCCGTGCCCTTTCAAAGAAACCATCCCGGCATTTGACTGGATCACTTTAGGGAAATCACGGAAAACCTAAATCAGTATGGCCGGACGCGGGATTGAACCGTCTTCCTGCCCAGTGCGAGTCTAGTCTGCTACCCACTGTGCCACCTCGCTCGGTACAGGTCCAAACCGCCGCCTCCTAAACCTCCACATACTATCCCATCCTCCTGGAATCTCTTCGCCTCCCCCCCCCCCCCCCCCGCAAGTTGTTGGTACTACTTCCATCCCTACGAAGAACTTGTTGGGCCATGGCCATGTTCGGAGCTTATTTTCATACGGAAGTTGATCGGCAGAGAGCGGAAAATATGAGGCTGCAAGATCAAGGGAATAAGACTGGTGTGGAATGACTTCCTAACCCAACCTCTGTATACCGTTTTTAGTCAGTCTAGCAGAATGCGGGCAGACGTTACAATGGAGTAGAATCACTTCACGCACTCTTCCTGGTCTCTGTTCTTGGACTGTCTGCAGGACGTCTCAGTTGTTGACAATAAATGTCAGCAGTGATGTTTACACATTGGTGAAGCAACTCGTAGTACATCACACAATCAATACCCCCCCCCCCCCCACCCAGATGCATATCATTATCATTTGTGGACGCGCGCAGGTCTTTGTATGGGGAGTTTACGCTTTGTTTGGGCTCAACCATTCCGTTCGTTTCCTAATATTAGCATAAAGATACTATTTCTCGTCACCAGTAACGATACAGTTTAGGAATAGCCGGTGTTGTTCACGAGCCAGTTGATGACGAGCAAGCATGTGGTAACCCTCTGATTTTTGTGATTTTAGCTTAGAGCATGCGGTACCCATACACCCGGTTTTTGAACCTTCCCCATTGCATGCAAATGTCGCACTATGGCGCAATGATCACAGTACATCACATTCGCCAGTTCTCGAGTACACTGACGTGAATCATATGGATTAATGCGTTTAAACGGTCTTTATCAAACCCCGAAGGTCTTCCTGAACATGAAGTGTCACTGATGTCAAAACGATCCTCCATAAAACGAGAAAACCGTTTTCATGCCGTGCTGTGTCCATTGTCATTATCCCTACACACAGCGCAAATGTTCTGGCTGCCTCCGCTGCTGTCACCTCTCTATTGAACTGAAACAGGAGAATAAGTCGGAAACGCTCCAATTTCTCCACTTGGCACTCCACTTTGTAACGACCACAATTCCACTCACTATCTCCAAACGACTAAATGACTGTATGTAAACTCAAATAGCAACAGTTAACTAAAAATAAAAAATGACAGTCAACAAATAAACACATAGCAACCAGAATACCAACATGAAAACAAAAATGCTACGAATTTATGCACCAACCTTATATATTATTTTTGTGTCAGATTATTCCAGTTTTGACTGCTGAAACTCCAGGGGTTGCAGGGTAGGTTCGAATCCTGCCTCGGGTATGGATGTGTTTCATGTCCATAGGTTAGTTAGGTTTAAGTAGCTCTAAGTTCTAGGGGACTGATGACCACAGCATTTAAGTCTCATAGTGCTCAGAGCCATTTGACTGGGGGACTGGCATTTAATGTCTGGCGGCGTATATGAATGTAGTGGCAAATCGCTCCGTGAATATCGGTAAATTACCGTCAGTGAATTGTATGCTATGTGCAAAAAAAGTGATAAAAGGTGTTAAAATATGTGTAGTGGCGCATAAATGGTATCATTCTTGTTGTTTCGTGGAAGCAGATCTCGGTCAACATAGGCCTACATGTGACTGTGGAACTGAGTGCAACGGTCTTGAAACTGCATTTGAAATGTGCAACGCTGGACTCGAAATAAGTGTGACGGAAGAACTGCAAAGTGACTTAAGTAAAGCTAGACAATATGCAGAAATGCTGAAAAGTTTGATCGACTATATGGACCTTCCCACAGATACGCAAACAGGCAAACGAGAGTGTGTATATACTAGGCCTAAGAAAATCTCTCGACCTGTCTTAAATACCAATGTTTTTCGTGTTCCACTAATGAATAAATACGATGTTCTAAGTGCAGACAGCTCAGAATCACCGACAAAAAATCTCAGTGTAACAGGTAACTGCTCGGAAAGATCTGTTGAACAAAAAAGTGCCAGCAGAAACACGTTACCATCAAATACTATTAAACGAAAAAATCGTGTGAGAGCAACTTGTAATAAAACTGAACATGAGACAAAAAAGGAAACAGAGAAGAAGAAGGAAGAAATATACATATTATCGACGAGTCATGGCAAGGGACTGGCTACAATCATGTCTGATATGCAGTCCGAATATAAAGTGATTGGAATTTCGAAACCTGGTGCTCCTCTACGAGAAGTGCTGAAAACCTGTGAAAGTTCCGTGAAAAGCGACGTCAACTGTGTCATAATCGGAGGGGGAAACGATGTCTATAAAAATGAAAGCAGCCTTGCTGTAAGAACACTGAAAGAATCGCTAGGAAAAATTTCACAGGCGAAGGTATTTGTTGTAAACATTCCCTACAGACACGACTTAACGGAAGACTCGTGTGTAAACAAAGAAATCATCGCGACAAATCGGAAATTCAGGAAGATTTGTAGCGGTTTTGTGCACACAACTTTCATTGAAGCAACGAGTTCAGTAAGAGAGCATTTTACTAGACATGGACTGCACAGAAACAACCTAGGCAAGAAAGTGCTGGCGAAAGAAATTCTCCAGGTGATAAAGACAGCAGGAGTGGGTGCCTATGTAAAAATAGCACTACCTGCAACAGGTTTTCTGCCAATGACAACAGAAAAGAAAAGTGCACCAACAGCATATGAGAAAGAAACATCTGCAGATACACCCTATGATGAAAAAATTACAACTGTGCAAACATGTAAAGCGTCACAGTCACCAGTGGCATTATCAGTAGCAGCAGTGGAAAAGGAAGTAACAGTAGCATCAACAGCAGAAGTTTCACCAGCAACAGTAACTATAGTGCCTCTAAAAGAAGAAATGAGAATTGCAGCAGGAGAAGCAGCATCAAGTGTTATGTGTAGACGGAAAACAGCACCTCCTGTCCGTCTAAATGATTTTTTAGTGGAAGGCAGCAGGATGAAGCAGCCCAGGAGATAAGTAGTGTAACAAATTTCACAACACCTCACCAAAACGTTCAATCTAAAATAAACAACAATTATGATCTTAAAATTTGCTATCTGAATGTTCAAGGACTAATAGATAAAGAATTTATTGTAAACAGTTTTGGACTAGATAACAAATTTGATATTTTCTGTCTGAGTGAACATTGGGCTACTGAGAGTGTACTTACAGTTGTCAAACTTCATAACTATAATGTAGCAAATAGTTACTGTAGAAAACTGCATATAAGCGGTGGTGTGGCAATATTTATTAATCAGTCATTCAGCTGCTCCATTGTTAAGTTGGACCTAGATTATTTATGTGAGGAACAGAACTTTGAAGCCACTGGTATAATTATGGACAGTCTTAAGTTAGTAATAGTATCCCTTTACAGGTCACCTAAGGGTATCATCAATGTATTTCTAGAAAAATTGGACATGCTGTTAGATGTACTAAGAGGGACCAGATGGTTGCATTATGACATAGTAATTGGTGGAGATCTGAATGCAGATTTTGATATAACAACACATAAACGTACTGTGACTGAGTTGAAAAATCTTTTAAGACAGTGCAATTTGCACTCAATCAATAACAGGCCCACAAGAGATAACGCATGTCTTGACAATATTTTTGTCAACTTTAAAACTACAGAAGAATCATGTGCTGTTACAGCGTTTCCATTTTCAGATCATGACTCTGTATCTTTAAACTATACAAGTAGGTTCTGTATTGATAATAGTAATATTCCTAAGCCTGTCCCAAAAGTTATAATCACCAGGCCTGTCACAGATGACAAAATTGTTCAGCTCTGTAAGTCCCTTGCTGAGAGAGACTGGTTCAACCAATGTCATGGTGACACAAGTTATAGTCTTAGTGCTGATTTGTCAGGGAAACTATTATTTGAGAGATTTTTTAAAACATTTCTGACACAATTTAATGACAATATCCCCATAAAGAAATGCAAATTAACTGACAAAGGCTTTACAAACAGGGCTACAAACAGACAAAATTCATGGTTCACTAAACAATTATCAAGTATGAAAAACCAAGTTATGGTGTTGCACAATATATGTAGCAATCAGAAAACAGAACATGCTAGATTAGCCTATATAAAATGCAGGAATGAGTATAAAAAAGCCATCGTGGAAGCCAAAAAAGCACATAATTTCAATACCATTGATAATTCCACAAATCAGTGCAAAGCTGCATGGAAATTAATAAATGGTGTTGCTAAAGATGTAAGAAGCAAAAAAATTAATATAAGTCCCCAAAAATTCAATGATTTCTTTATTAAATCTGTTGAAAATGTAGGAAATACTATAATCAAACCTGATATCAATTCATCAGAGTTACTTTCTAAAAATGTTTGCAGAACACCAACAGACACAGGTACGTTTATGTTCTCCGAGGTCTCACCTAGTCATGTCCTAAGCATTGTAAAATGGATGAAATCTTCAGACAGTGTAGATATATACGACATATCCTGTAATTTACTAAAGAAAGTAATAGACTATATTGTGTACCCCTTAACATTCTGTATAAATAAATGCATATCTGAAGGATATTTTCCCGAAGAACTCAAAGTGGCTAGGGTAATTCCAATATATAAAAAGGGAGATATGGACTCACCTTGCAGTTACAGACCAATCTCCATAGTCCCAGCTTTTTCTAAAATACTGGAATGTGTAATTTACCAACAGCTATCTGTCTATTTTGAAAAATTAGGAATAATTAGTGAATCTCAGTATGGTTTTAGGAAAAAGTTGTCTACTGTGGATGCTATAGACTTTGTAGTCAAATACTTACATCAAGTGTTTGAGGATAAGGGTTATGCTCAACTCACATTTTGTGATCTAAGCAAAGCTTTTGACTGTGTAAAGCATAAGCCACTCCTAGAAAAACTGGAATTCTATGGCATTAGACATAACAGCCTTAAATTAATAAAATCATATCTTCAGAATCGTAAGCAAGTTGTTTGTGTAGGGAGAGAAATGTCGAGTATAGAGCAAGTCAAGGTAGGTGTTCCACAGGGATCTGTGCTGGGCCCCTTTTTGTTCCTGATAATGATAAATGATCTGCCGTCATTTATCAAGTCCACCACTGTGTTGTATGCAGATGATACAACATTTCTTCATGCTAGTGAGGATTTCAATAGCCTTAAAACTTGTGCAGCAAAGACAATTGACCAAGAATCCTACTGGTTCAAGGCAAATGGATTCCTGCTGAATGAAAACAAAACACAGCAGATGGTCTGTAGTCTTAGAGACAAGCTTCTGTCAGACGATCCAAGTTATGTCAAATTTTTGGGGGTATACATTGATGATAAATTATCTTGGGGTCAACATGTACAATATATTAGTGGTAAATTGTCTAGAGTTATTTACCTGTTAAGGCGACTTATGGATTGTGTTCCTGAAAAATATGTTAGAACATACTATTTTTCATTCTTTCAGAGTATAATAACATATGGAATTATTTTGTGGGGGAACTCTAGCTGTGTACATGACATATTAATACTGCAAAAAAAAGCTATTAGGATAATTACTGGTTCTGCATATAAGGCACACTGTAAACCATTGTTCTGTGAACAGAAAATCATTACTGTTATAAACTTGTACATATACTATGTTCTAATTTATACGAAGAAGAAATTACCAGAAACAAAAACCAGAGAAAATGTACACAGCCACAATACAAGAAGGAATAGGTGCCTCTATATTCCTTACCACAGGTTGTCAAAGTCACTCAACAGCTACGAAATCATGGGGTACAAATTATTTAATAAACTTCCTCAATCTGTTCAAGAATTACCTGAACAATTATTCAAACAAACAATTCATGACTGGCTAGTCCTCCACCGATTCTATGACATAAGAGAATTTATCAGCTGTAATATAATACTATAATGTTAACAAGAAACCTGTTGTTTCTTTCAAACTATTAATTGTATTTTAGTATATATATGACGTTGTCTATTGCTGTAATGGCCGAATGACAATAAAATTATTATTATTATTATTATTATTGAATCTTTTGCCATACGATTTACGAATACAGCTGTTCCTCTCTTTTCTAGACATGACGTTTGGAACTCTGGCGTGTTCTATTGCTTAAGACAATTCCGGCTTATTTTCATCAGTATTGGTTTGAGTTAACGTTAAGTGTAGTCGTAACGTTCACTCTGTAATGTGTTTCGAGCCATCGACTTAGTGTCAGTATCCACGTGCTGCACTACACATGGTTCAGAGGAGTTACCTGCATAGCTTGTGTCATGCCTCAGCACAAAACTGCATTGACGACAGTAGCTGACGCTTGCCACTGCGACCTAGAGCCAACAAACTGAGCCGCTACAAAGACCCAGAGAAAATATTAATGACATCTATTTATGTTCTTTCACCATTTATGGACAGATAAACCTTGGGTAACATACGGAAGCAACGAATTTGCCTAGGTCGCGACTGTTGCCTTACCAGTTTAGGCTTTTTAACAATTTTTGCAAGTTCTTTCGTGATGAGTGTGAGATTCTTAGTCTTCACGTCTGTTTATCGTTCTCCTCTTCCGCTGTTTCTACGACTTCCAGTTTTTTAGTTAAGCAAGAACTGGGGACTGACTGATGTGATCAAGAGCTATCTTGAAGAACTTATCGAGCCTTTATAATAGTCTAAACTTTTATGATTGCTTTTTGACATGCCAGAACCTCGTAGGGTTGAGCTGCAACAATTTCATTTATGTACCACTAACAAGATTTAAGTTTCTGCAGCACCTCTTCATCCGAGGGCTTTAGCTCAAACAGGGCAAAACATTCAGAAAAAAAATCATTTTATTTGATCCACAAACATAATTTGTGCGATGTCCACAAGGAGACGCATGGGTGCAGGCTCGCTCATAGTCTGGAACATTTGTTTACAGCCTCCACAACCTGGTCGAATCTAGTACATATGAAGGTAAATTAGCTGCAGAAAGGCTTAAACTTAGGCCATACTGCTGCAATTAACTATAATATAGCAGGTCTGTTTCGAGTGCGTGTATAGGGAAGTTGCTGTTCTTCACACACTGCTCATAAATTCCTTGGTTAACAAAAGAAAAAAGAGCAACTCAGATTATAAACCTATTGCCAGTGAGTACTGTTGAAAATGGTTGCGGTTTCCATCACAGATCAGCAGCAGTTAGATAGACTCCACCCATTCCTGTACAGTGGGCCTGTTTCTACTATTGCATTGTATCCCTAGAGTTTACTCCGGGGTACTGTTTCTAAAACCTATTCGAAGCTACAGTTTTTTTACATTCTTATTGAAGTGCCGGCCGCTGTGGTCTCGCGGTTCTAGGCGCTCAGTCCAGAACAGCGCGACTGCCACGGTCGCAGGTTCGAATCCTGCCTCGGGCATGGATGTGTGTGATGTCCTTAGGTTAGTTAGGTTTAAATAGTTCTAAGTTCTAGGGGACTGATGACCGCAGATGTTAAGTCCCATGGTGCTCAGAGCCATTTGAACCATTTCTTATTGAAGTACTTGCTGTTATTGAGCTTCGCAGCAGAATGATCTCTGAGTTATTATATTAATTTCTGGACACAGCAACATGCAGCTAAGTAGGTTTATCTCTTACAAGAGGAAAGAACTTTCTGCGTGTCTGCAGTATGATATGATTGTCATAATTTCACGAGAGATCCAACATAATAGTCGGAGCGGTTCGGACAACATTCCGTATGTCATGTGGATAAAACAAAAATTAGCGACTCTACCTGAACCATTTTTATTCACAAATAGGAGTCTGTCCTAACAAACATACTTCGATAATTCTCGTATGAAGTTACGAATAACGTACAGGCATTGTTTCTATGAAACCATCAGACATTCAGCTAAGAGCTAATAGCGCCATCTGTGAGATGCTGCATAAGAACTCTGTTCAAATGGTTCAAATGGCTCTGAGCACTATGGGACTTAACTTCTGAGGTCATCAGTCCCCTAGAACTTAGAACTACTTAAACCTAACTAACCTAAGGACATCACACACATCCATGCCCGAGGCAGGATTCGAACCTGCGACGGTAGCAGTCGCGCGGTTCCGGACTGCGCGCCTAGAACCGCTAGACCACCGCGGCCGGCTAAGAACTCTATCCCACGCTCAGCTTTGTGAACTTTTTTATGTCGGATCACAGTATCTCAGTATTGCAGGAATATAAGAGACTATAAATTACAGGATAGAACACTCTCCCGTGCCGTTTTTGTGGTAATACTAGTTTAGGTTCACGGTTGTGAAGTTTTTACTTTTATATGTCTACTATATTTCATAAAGAAATGGGTAGTTAAGGCAACCACTCAAGGGAAGCGGAGCATCCAGATTTGAATCCCAGTCCGGCACAAATTTTCAGTCTAGGCATTGCATTTCCGCAATGCCCCGTACGACTGGAAGTCATAACTTCCTTCTTATCTCTTTTCCATCCCGTTTCCTTTCCATTCCTTTCACCCCAATCGTGCGGGAAGTGCATAGTTGTGCTAGAAAGTGCACGTCATTTACAGTCTCCGCTGTGTTCTACGGAGGGGAAACATTTCAGTTTTCTATCAAATCTGACGTGCTGTTAGTTTAGTCCACGTTCGCTTTCGGCTGAAATCTGGCCGATGTTTAAAAACTTTGCTAGCTTTGAAACTATTTGATCTACAATGAGCAACAGAATTAAAGGATCACTTTTTCGATTTCGAAACCCAGTAATTGTCTCCCACTGCAACTCATAGCTTTGAAGTTTGGCTCAAAGATGTCTACAAACTTCCTCTGTAATGGTGCAAAAGTGTGGCCACCTGCGACGTCACTCAAGGGCTCAACAACACTTCAAACAGCAAGGTGCCGACACAAACGAAAAAAAGGCCAGAGCTCTGAAGTTCATGTGGTCTATAAAGTGGGTTAATGATACCATATTGGTACCAAATTTCACCACAATTCTGCACAATATCGCCGTGGGTGTGTTACACGATGTGAAGGTCGTCACATTCTGTCTTATCCACATTTCGTCCATTCTTTTAACACTTCTACGATGGAGGTCAGAGCCGCGACGCCCAGTGATGGAATCATGCGGTTTTTTTTTATGAGTGCCCGAGGAGAACATTTCAGACACACCACCGCTCAGAATAGGCAAGAAAAGGAAGATAATTCCCACACATTTTGCCGACGAAAACCGCAATGCGACGAGCAACAGGAAGATGTTCTTGACGATCTTTGATACTGCTGACGTCTCTAAAGACATCATAGGCTAGCAACCCCACTGAACGTGATCTCATCCCTCTGGAGTACAGTACGACAGCAAATTTTGCTCTCGTGTACAAGATGGAATCACCAGGGACAATTCAAAACCATTCCATTAAATTTGAACGTGGTCCGAAGCAGTAAAGGGTTCTTGTGCTTTTTCACTGCTCCTGTTTCACGCCTTCCTGTAGAGTAATCATGGACAGGTGCGAGATTGACACACGCGCGAATAAAACAGCAAATGGTCCCTCTAAGCCCTGCAACCCCTCCCCCGCCCACCCCCATCCCTCCAGTTCGACAGTAACCTCGGTGGAATCCGCCAACATTTACACACATCAAAAAAAAGTTTTGCATCACCTCGGTTCCGAGAGTTCCCGAACCTGTACAGAAAATTGGAATAGAGATCAACATAAACAACACTTCCACCCCTTTATTGCTTATGAAAACCACGAATTGCATGTTGTACAACCATACAGCGAGATCTTCAGAGGTGGTGTCCCAGACTGCTGTACAAAACGGTTCCTCAAATACCCAATAGCACGTCCTTATGCATTGATGCATGCCTGTATTCGTCGTGGCATACTATCCACAAGTTCATCAAGGCACTGTTGGTCCCAATTGTCCCAATCCTCAACTGCGACTCGGCGTAGATCCAGTGGTTCGTGGGTAACGTCGTCCATAAACAGCCCTTTTCAATCCATCCCAGGCATGTCGATAGGGTTCATGTCTGGAGAACACGCTGGCCACTCTAATCGAGCGATGTCGTTATCCTGAAGGAAGTCATTCACAAGATGCCCACGATGGAGCCGCGAATTGTCGTCCATGAAGATGAATGTCTCACCAACATGCACTATCGGTCGGAGGATGGCATTCACATATCGTATAGCCGTTATGGCGCCTTCCATGACCACCAGCGGCGTATGTCGGCCCCACATAATGCAACCCCAAAACAGCAGGGAACCTCCACCTTGTTGCACTCGCTGGACAGTGTGTCTAAGACGTTCAGCCTGACCGGGTTGTCTCCAAACACGTTCCGACGATTGGATGAAGCTATGTGCGACACTCATCGGTGAAGAGAACGTGATGCCAGTCCATTCGGCATGTTGGGTGACCCATCTGTACCGCGCTGCAAAGATGTACCTCACCGTGGACGTCGGGAGTGAAGTTGCGCATCATGCAGCCTATTGTGCACGGTTTGAGTCGTAAGACGACGTCCTGTGGCTGCAAGAAAAGCATTATTCAACACGGTGGCGTTGGTATCAGGGTTCCTCCGAGCCATAATTCGTACGTAGCGGTCATCCACTGGAGTAGTAGCCCTAGGGCGGTCTGAGCGAGGCACGTCATCGACAGTTCCTGTCTCTCTGATTCTCCTCCATGTCCGAACAACATCGCTTTGGTTTACTCAGAGACGCCTGGACACTTTCCTTGTTGAGAACCCTTCCGGGCACAAAGTAACAATGTGGACGCGATCGAACCGCGGTATTGATCGTCTAGGCATAGTTGAACTACAGACAACATGAACCGTATATCTCCTTCCTGGTGGAATGACTGGAAGTGATCGGCTGTCGCACCCCGGTCCATCTAATAGGCGCTGCTCATGCATGGTTTTTTTACATCTTTGGGCGAGTTTAGTGACATCTCTGACCAGTCAAAGGGAGTTTCTCTTTGATACAATATCCACAGTCAACATCTATCTTCAGGAGTTCTGGTAACTGGGGTGATACAAAACTTATTTTGACGTGTGTATTAAGAGTGTGAAAAATGTGCCTTCAGCGAGAAAACCTGCGAACTAAAAATGGTTCAAATGGCTCTCAGCACTATGGGACTTTACATCTGAGGTCATCAGTCCCATGAAACTTATAACTACTTAAACTTAACTAACCCAAGAACATCACACACATCTATGACCGAGGCAAGATTCGAACCTGCGACCATAGCGGTCGCACGGTTCCAGATTGAAGTACCTAGAGCCGCTCGTCCACATCGGCCGGCCCTGCGAACTTACCATAGGTGCCTGCAGGAAGGCAACTGGCACTGGAGGTGCGTCAAGTGGTTGCCTTGACGAGTGATACACTACACATTAGTGAATCCAGATATGATACATGACACTGGTTCCTCTGAATTGAACGCTTGCAGCCTGAAAACTCAGCTTTTATTGGTTAGGTCTGCGTTTTTACATGACCAACGAAAATGCAATCTACCTGCTCCTAGAAGCGTTTGCTTTAGATGGAATACTATCAGCATTTCACACATTTCTGCAAAAAAATATGAAGTGAGGCCCCCTGCTGGGACCAAGTTAAGGAATATTTTAAATATATGTAGTCCGTACCAAAAGAGGAAGAATGTTTACTGCTTATGCATATAGCCTTCCTTAAATATTGTGAAGTGATGCTGCAGTTGTTTGACATTCCATTGCCAGTCACTTTTATCGTCACTGAGTGCTGGGAATGCAAGTGACAAGACTGCAGGCAGCTGTAAAACTGACTGCTGGTGGATTGTCGATGGTGCTTCGTGTTTCATAACAAAGTCCCACAATCGCTTCTGCTGCGACTCTAACTTTTCTTCTTGCCGCTGCTGTTACTCAATAAGTGGATGCTGTTGATATCGCGCATCTAATGTTTCTCTTCGTCGCTGCTCTTGTTCCATTTATTGTTCGTGCAAGTTCATCTGTTGTTCCCGAACTGACAGGAATTTATCGTCCGTTTTTCTGGTTTCTGTGTAGTGATCCTTTTTCTAAAATTCACAGCATTTTCCCCACACAAGGTATGCCACGTTCAGTGGCTACTTTTAAATTTATACCCTTCTGCCTAGCTAATAAATTAATTAGGATGAGATATAAGGAATGTTCTTACCGTAACATATTAATGCTACGGACATACTAACAGCGCGAGTCGTTCCTCACAAATTGTTGCGTGTGAAGGGCTACGTTGACCAACCGGTAAAGAGAAGGTCCAGCATATCTGCAACTTCTCTAATGTATGATTAAGTAATTGCCTTGCGTCGAGTCTTGTAAAATTGTCTCGATGTCCCAACTGGACTTCTTCTTCATGCATATAATCAACTGTGAATGATGGAATGGTTAGTGGGAAAGTCTCAACGCTACTTCAGTGAGTCTCGAAATGAAGAGATGCCATCTTTTCTAAATAAAACTAATGGAAAATAACAGTCTTCAGGGCCAGTCTAACGGTAACATTTGAACCTAAGTTCACAGAGTCTAATCTTCACTTATCGAAGACCAATGCAACCTCACGAAAATCTCCACAAGGCTTTAATTACCACACGAGATCACACACACGTGAGATCGCACATAGACGTTTCCTGAGGCCGAATAATGCTTTCACTTAAGTTGGAAAACATAAAATATCCACATGCAATAAATACATATTTTCTGCCTGAATACTAATCGAAGGCCACATGTCAGTGTACTGCTTGAAAGTTCGTTCTAAACTGGCTGATGATCTAGCTTCAGTATTTCGCGCCTACCTACACAGGGTACGTTACTGACTGGTCTGGTTAGTCTGCCAATGACTGATAATATGGTATAAAATTCCATTTAAAATGTGAGCTTCTTTTTCGAATTACTGAAATCGTGGTAAGAAGTTGTCAATGTGGATAATGTCGACAGTCTAATTGGAGTCGTATATAAACATTTGAACAGTAAATATTAATAACCAAAGTTACGCGTTCGCCGCTAAATGATCTGACGAATCCAACTGACAGATGAACAACGGCTGTTTGCTGATGATGCTGTTGTGTACGGAAAAATATCGTAGTTGAATGACTGTAGGAGATGCAGAGTAACTTACACAAAATTTCTAGCTGGTGTGATGAGTAGCAGCTAGCTCTAAATGTAGAAAAATGTCAGTTAATGCAGATGAGTGAGAAAAACAGTACTGTAATGTTCGAATACAGCATTAATATCTAGGTGTAACGTCGAAAAGCGATGTTAAATGAAACAGACATGTAGGGATTGTAGTGTGGAAGACAAAAAGGTCGACTTTGGTTTATTGGGGGAGTTCTGAGAAAGTGTGGTGGTTCACCTGTAAAGCAGACTTCATGTACAGGGTATCCCAGAAATGTTGCAAAAGACGCCAAGGGGTTGTAGAGTGTATATTGAGAAACAAATCGAGGACAGAAGCCAGTGTTCACAAAAGTCAACCAGCGACGTGACAGAGTGTCGATGTTATATGCGCCAGCGCCTACTACTAGGCTACTACTTCGACAGCAAAAGTGACATTGTTCACTGATGGACCTTGGGCGAAACGCCTCGAAACGTGTTTTGTTATTCAATGATCACGACTGAATGCCACAATCGCCGGTGGAGAAGATGGAACTAGCTGCTGCATAGAAAGGCCTAGTCTCCAATGAATGCCTCGATGGATGACGGTTTCACACACAGGTTTCCATCCGCAGGGTATTTTTCTCCTGAACCCTTTAAAATACAGGAGAAAAATGAACTGCAGATGGAAACCAGTGTCCAAAACCGTCATCCACCGAGGCAACAGAGCATCGCATTCATAGGAGACAAGGCCTGTCTATGCAGCTGCTAGCTCCATCTTCTCCACTGGCGATCGTGTCACTCGGTCACGATCACTGAATAACAAACAACATTGCGAGACGTTCCACCTACGGTCCGTCAGCGTACGAAGTCGCGTTTGCAGCCGAAAAGGTGGCCTAGTGGCAGGTACCGGAGCCAACAACCTCGACGCTCTGTAACGTCATCGGATAACGTTTCCGAACACGGGTTCCTATCGTCGATTTGTTCCTCAAGACACTCTCTAAGCCCCTCGTAGTTCATGGCAACATTTCTGGGACACTTTGTAGAGCACTAGTATGACCTGTCCCTGAGTACTGCTCGAGTGTTTGGCATCCTCGCCAGGTAGGATTAAAGGAAGACATCGAAGCAACTAATATGCGTTCTTCTACATTTTTTACGAGTAGGTACGATCACCATGCAAGTATTATGGAGATGCTGTGGGAACTCAAATGATAAACACTGGAAGGTAGGCGACGTTCTTTCCGAGTAACGCTATGGCGAAAATGTAAAGAATTGGCATTTGGAGCTGATTGCAGAACGATTCTACTGTCGCCAACGTACATTTCACCTAAAGATCATGAACGCAGGATAAGAGAAATTAGAGCTCTTACGGAGGTATATAGACAGTCGTTTTTCCCTCGCTCTGTGTGAGAGTGTAACAGGAAGGGAACTGACTAGTAGTGGTACAACATATCCTCCGTCACGCACCGACCGTGGCTTGCGGAATATGCGTGTGGATGTAGATGTAGATGTAGAAGCCTCTCAGTGTGAACTACCGCATTCTCTGCTGCCTCTAATAAAACACGACTCCTAATTGCATATCCGTCCTCATGCTCTCTACACAGCTGTCGGTATATAGGATAGCGACTGCTACCGATCTTAAATGCTTGCTGCCGTACAACAGCGTAAGCCGTACAATATACGACAAAACCTATTAAAATGTAAGTCGACACTGGGGACAACTACCACAGCAGTTTCACATACAAAATTCGGAATACCTCGTTGTCGCTTTTATGTCGGATCACAGCCGCGCTTTATTGCACGAAGATAAGATGGCATACATGACTGGATCATACTCTGACCTACAAGTAGCTTTACGAGAATACAAGAATGAAGGCTGAAGTCAGAAAAAATATAGTGCGCAAGATCACTGGTAGCACGTGGGGCTCTCGACCTCAAATCCTGTGAACGATTGTACTAGCAACGTGTTACAGCACAGGAGGGCATGCGTGTACAGTCTGGTACAAATCTTATAGTAAATCACATATTAGGTAGATGGATATGGACTGTCTCTGTTGTGTGCGGATGCAGGAGGAGTTGGCCACAGTCCAAACGCAGCTGGAAGCTTTGTTGGCCACAGTCAACAGGCTCCAGAGTGCCACCTTGAGGTGCGGTGGGGATGAGGTGCCTGGGACAGCCTCTGCTTTACTAGATGTGCAGGGAGGGTGGGGGGGGGGGGGATGTCACAGCCCTCTGTCACTGAGCCGACCTCAGGTGCGACTGAGCCGGCCGGCCCACTCTCACGTCAGTGTGGCTGGCGGACTGTGTCGTCTCGAGCCTTAAGGCACTTTGCTAATAGATTCAGTGTGCTATCTGATGCTGGGAGGGGGGGGGGGGGCGGAGGCTGAGCAGGATCAGAATGCACCTTCTGCCAGGATAGTGGCCACTCCTTCAGCAAGGTCCGGACAGGCACGTGGGGATAGGGGTTTGTAAGTTACTGGGAGCTCCAATGTTACGCGGGTCATGGAGCCCCTCAGGAACATAGCGGCTAGGGCGGGGAAGAAGTCCAACGTTCGCTCGGTGTTCTTGTCGGGGGGGGGGGGGGGGGCGTCTTGTCCTGGATGTGGAAGAGGCTCTTCCGACGGCTATCGAACGTGCGGGGTGCAGCCAGCTGCAAATTGTTGCACATATCGGCACCAACGATGCCAGTCGTCGGGGTCCCGAGGAAATCCTTGGGTCCTTCGGACGGCTGGCTTAATTGGTGAAGGCGGCCTCCATGTCTAGAGGAGTGGAAGCCAAGCTGACGATTTGCAGCATTGTACCCAGGGTGGACCAGGGTCCTCTGGTTTGGAGTCGAGTGGAGAATCTAAACCAGAAGCTACGTCGACTCTGTGACGAAAATGGTTGTAGATTCCTCGACCTACGCTATGGGGTAGAAGATTGTAGGATGCCCCTCGATAAATCAGGGGTGCACTACACAAAGGAAGCAGCTGCATGGATAGCACAGTACTTGTGGCGTGCACATGGGTTTTTTTTAGATTAGGTTCCTCCCCACGGGAAACAAACCGTTGGCCTGAAAAATTATCAGTTCATGACACTGATGTGGGTGTGCCAACTGTAAAAATTTTTTGTTCGCCTAAACAGGTCATTCCAAAGGATTTAAATATGCTAAATCTCATGTTAGTAAATTGTCGAAGTTTCTGTAACAAGACCCCCGAGTTACTTTCCGAAATAAACAGTAGTAATGCCACTATCGTATTAGGTACCGAAAGCTGGTTGAAACCAGACGTAAATAGCAGTGAAGTTTTGAACTAGGATTGGACAATGTTTAGGAAGGATAGGACTGATGCTATGGGATATGGTGTGTTCATTGCAATTGAAAGCTGTTTTAAACGCAGTTGAGATCGATACTGGGTCGGACTGTGAAATAGTCTGGATAAAGCCATCAATCAGACAAGGGGTGACCATTGTAATACGATGTTTTTATAGACCACCAGCATCCGCAACAAACGTCGCAGAACGCTTCAGGGAAATTCTTGAGTACATAGGAAATGAATATCCAAATTATCCATTAGTTATAGGTGGAGACTTTAATCTGGCGGCTATTGACTGGGAAAATTACACGTTTATCACAAGGGACAGAAGCAAAGACAAGTGTGAAGTTATTCTAGGAGCGCTCTCAACATACAACCTTGAGCAATTGGTTAGAAAACCAACTCGAGATGGGAACATATTAGATATCTTGGCGACAAACAGACCTGATCTTCTTGAGGAAGTTTATCTAGAAGAAGTTATTAGTGACCATAATGTCGTTGTGGCTTCTATGTCACTGAAAATTGCAAAAAAAAAAAAAAAAAAAAAAAAAAACCAAAGAAACAGCGTAGAGTTTTCTTACTAAGGGAAGCAAATAAAAGTGTTAGTAATGAATATCTTCATAGTCAACTCCAAGCATTCACTGTGGGACACAAAGATATTGAGCATCTTTGGTCGGAATTTAAAGGTATTGTCCACTACGTGCTAGGGAAATATGTGCCTAGCAAAAATATAGGTGAGGGAAAGGATCCACCTTGGTTGAACAAACATATTAGGAAGTTGCTGAGAAAGCAGAGAGTTTTGCACAGTCGTTTTAAACGTAGTCACTGCCCCTCTGACAAACAGAAATTATGCGAAATGAAAGCAGCTGTCAAAAGGTCAATGAGAGATTCTTTTAAGGAATTTGGAAGCAATATTTTACCTGCAGATTCTAAAAATAACTCAAAAAAAATTTGGTAGTACGTAAAATCTACGAACGCTACAAATAATTCAATATCTTCTCTTGCTGACAGTACGGGTAATGTAACGGATGATGATAAACACAAGGCCGTAATGCTAAACATAGCTTTCAAAAACTCGTTTACGGTAGAGGACTGCAGCACCATTCCCCCTTTCAATTATCGAACAAACGCAAGGATAGCTGACATAGTGTTTAGTGTAACTGGGATTGTAAAACAGTTAAGATCCTTAGACGCCAGGAAGGCATCTGGCCTAGACGGTATCCCCGTAATATTTTATGTTGACTATGCTACAAATGTAACACCATTCTTATCCGTCATCTATCAGAGGTCATTGGGACAGCGGATGGTTCCACGGGACTGGAAGAAGGCCCAGATCTTAGCAATCTATAAAAAGGCTAGAAAATCGGATGCACATAATTACCGGCCAATTTCACTGACATCGATTTGTTGTAGGATCATGGAACATATTTTGTTCAGACATAGTGACCTTTCTAGGCTCTGACAAGGGAACCTCCCCATCGCACCCCCCCCCCTTTCCCCAGGTTTAGTTATAAGTTGGCACAGTGGATAGGGCTTGAAAAACCGAACACAGATCAATCGAGAAAACAGGAAGAAGTAGTATGGAACTATGAAAAAATAAGCAAAATATACAAACTGAGCAGTCCATGCGCAAGATAGGCAACATCAAGGATGGTATAAGCTCAAAAGCGCCGTGGTCTCGTGGTTAGCGTGAGCAGCTGCGGAACGAGAAGTACCTGGTTCAAGTCTTTCCTCCAGTGTAAAGTTTAATTTTTTATTTTCAGTTTATGTGACAAACACTTATGTTTTCATCACTTTTATGGGAGTGATTATCACATCCACAAGAAAACCTAAATCGCGCAAGGTAGAATAATCTTTTTATCCATTCGCCAAGTGTACAAGTTAGGTGGCTCGACAACATATTCCTGTCATGTGACGCACATGCCGTCACCAGTGTCGTATAGAACATATCAGACGTGTTTTCCTGTGAAGGAATCGGTTGACCTATGATCTTGCGATCAAACGTTTTCGGTTCCCATTGGAGAGGCACGTCCTTTCGTCTACTGATCGCAAGGTTTTGCGGTGCGGTCGCAAAACACAGACACTAAACTTATTACAGTGAACAGAGACGTCAATGAGCGAACGGACAGATCATAACTTTGCGAAAATATGAAGTAAACTTTTTATTTGAGGAAATACTTGAACCAAGGACCTCTCGTTCCACAGCTGCTCACGCTAACCACGGGACCACGGCGCTCTTGAGCTCCGGGGTTCATTGATGTTGCCTATCTTGCACGTGGACTAATCAGTTTGTATATTTTGCTTATTTTTTCATAGTTGCACAGAACTTCTTCCTGTTTTCTCGATTGATCTGTGTTCAGTTTTTCAAGGCCTATCCACTGTGTCAACTTATAACTAAATCTGAGGGGGGTGCGATGGGGAGGTTCCCTTGTGAGAAGCTCATCTGCAGATACCATCACGGTTTTAGGAAACAGTGGGCATGCGAGATACAGCTGGCCCTTCCTGTGCATGATATACAACAGGCTCTAGATACCGGCTCCCAGGCTGATTCCATATTCCTCGACTTCCAAAAGGCGTTCGACTCAGTTCCGCACTGTCGCTTGCTCCAAAAAGTGCGCGTTCACCGTCTATCCGATGACATATCCTGTTGGATAGAAAGTTTTCTAACAGACAGAGAGTAGTATGTCGTCCTGAATGGGGAGACTTCAACAGAAACAAGCGTAACTACGGTGTGCCCAGGGCAGCGTAATAAGTCCGCTTGCTTTTTACGATTTACATAAACGATCTGGTTGATGGTATTGACAGCGGCATCAGACTGTTTGCCGATGATGCCGTAGTCTAAAGGAAAGTAGTATCACACGAAAGTTGTGAACAAATCAGTGAGGATTTGCAGAAAATAAATGCGTGGTGTAATGACTGTCAGTTATCTCTGAATATTGGTACGTGTAACCCACTGCGTATCACAAAGCGAAAATCCCCATTAATATACGAGTACAAAACAAATGCCCTGTCTTTGTAAACGGTAAAATCAGTCAAGTATCTGGGTGTGACTACTCGAAATAACCTCAAACGTAACGATCTGATTCCACAAGTAACGGGTAAGGCGAACTCTAGATTGCGGTTTATTGGTAGAATCCTGAAGCGATGCACTCCTTCAACAAAGGGAATTGCTTACAATGCTTTAGCTCTTCCAGTCCTAGAGTATTGTTCGTCTGTATGAGACCCTTACCAGTTGGGTCTGATTCAAGAGATTGAGAAGGTCCAAAGAAGAATGGCAAGATTCTTGACTGGTACGTTTAGCCATCGCGAGAACGTTACAAATCTCATAGAAAGTTTGAAATGGCTCTGAGCACTATGGGACTTAACATCTATGGTCATCAGTCCCCTAGAACTTAGAACTACTTAAACCTAACTAACCTAAGGACAGCACACAACACCCAGTCATCACGAGGCAGAGAAAATCGCCGACCCCGCCGGGAATCGAACCCGGGAACCCGGCGCGGGAAGCGAGAACGCTACCGCACGACCACGAGCTGCGGACAGAAAGTTTGAAGTGGAACACACTTGCAGATAGACGACGCGCTAAACGGAAGGGGCTGCTCACTAAATTCCAAAATCCGATCTTCGCCTAGGATGTAGAGCATATATTATTACCACCAACTTTCAAATCGCGCAGTGATCACCATTCAAAGATACGGGAAATTAGAGCTCGTACTGAGGCGTTCAGACAGTCGTTTTTCCCTCGCGCAATCCGCGAGTGGAACAAAGGGGACGAAATATGACTTTGGCTCGAATTGTGCCCTCCGCCATACATCGCCTGGTGGCTAGCGGTGTATATATGTTGATGTAGAATCCATTGAGCCCTTCCGGTAGTTCACCATCGTAAACAGCATAGGCGTGTACCATGAGAGTGCTGATGCTGTCGTGGTAGACCCCCTTTAACCTAGATATAAGGCAGTTGGTCACGCCCATGTGACACAACTGAAAGTGTAACCTATGATTGCGTCACAGTTCTTTTGTGTCGACGTGGTATCCACTGGCGAGAGACCACTCTCACCTATATAACTATCTCTGAAACGTTTGTATCGAAAGCAAAACTCATTAATGAAAATCTTTTATTTTTATTGTGTTTCCTTTCTGTCTTCAGCACATTGCAAATCGAAAACCTCACTCCCCAGATGCTTTTCGTATTTATTGACAAAACATCATCTGTTCAGACTGACTGACAGTTTAGTTAAGGATTATATATTCAAGAGATTAATGTTAGCGTTATGTGTTCCTTTTTACTTGTTGATAACTGCTTCTGCTTTCATATTAACAAAGGCTGTAATCTAACTTACACTGCATGCTTCAAATGGTTCAATTTATTTATGGCTCTTTGAGCCTGATCTTTCAGTTAATGCACATAGTTTACTTGAGCAGTTCACTTGATTTGAAATTTAATAATATTCGAAGCTTATCACATTTAGCTGTGGTTGCTCACATTTTGCAGTCAGTGATGCGTTACTGTCTTTTCATCTGTGTTTCTCTATTATGGGTATAGTGCCAATGAACGTATTCTCAAGAAGTACTTTTCTTGAGTCTACAGTAATCAAATGACAATAATGTATCAACTACGCTTAATGTTGACAGTATAACCACATGTGATGCTCTGTCAAAGAAAGCTAATCAATTGTGGTGATCAAAATTTTCTGATTTTAGTACATTTGAGTTGATAAAACGTTACACAATTTACTCCGATTGTCGAATAAAAATAAAAGTAATAGTCAATGTACTTATCTATTCAGCGACTGAACCTAAACTCACAGAACACCAGTTCATACTGGGCTTCAGTTAGATCACTTAGTCATCATCCTTTATATTAGATTTAATTAGGCATGGAACTTTACATCAGTACCATGTCTTCTCTGCAAGCTAAGCTGAGTATATGTTGGAGTATTGTATCACAATAAATGATTGTTATCGTGCCTAATGATTTGTTTTAGATATTGTCCTATGAAGAGTATGTAGCTAGTATGTTAGCAGCTCACTTCCATTAGCTACGGATATCTGTGGTATGTGGTTTGCTTTATACTACTTTAATGCTGGGTATCTACCTGAAGTGAACACAACATTCAACTGTTCAAAAGGTTAGCCACCCAACAAAATCCTTCTCCTCTTCATTAACAATATTCAGATTCAAATCAGTGCATTTTAAAGACATCCGTAATTTTGCTTTAGCCCTTTACCTTTGTTACAGAAATGAGACTGAAACTCTTTAATGTATTCTTTAGGTCATTTCGGTTGCTGATCAACTTGACAGGTGCCTGCATCACGTTTGTGAGTGCCTGGCGAAGTAGTCTGTGCTTCATAACGGCAAGGTATCACCGTCTCGCATATGAAACATGTAAGCTAGAAAACATTATTCCTGCCGCACGTGGAATTGAAACTTGGTAACATTGCGGAAAATGTTTGATAACTCTGTTATAGCTGAACTGGTGCTGAACTATTCTGGTACATTCACTTGATGTTTTCTCATCTGAGTGATTCTCATTTGAGACGTGACATCGAGGTCGTTCCAAGCAGTAGTTATAACTATTCTTACCTTTTATGATACACATTATCTATCTTAGTCATCACTATGGCAATGAGTGAGCAGCGGATATGGTAGATCCATATTCACATGATTGCTTTAAGAAGGGAAGGATTATGTAACTGTCAGTTCCATTTCTGAGGGAGTACTGGTATACTTCGTCAACTTTATTGTTCCTTTCGAACTGAGCTGCAGATTGTTGGGTCGAAAACGTCTAAGGAATTTTGAATAAAATCTCTGCCTCTTGTTTGCTTACAGCGTCGATTCAACACATACAAAGATAGGTAGTTGAAAAACTTACGAAATTGTTGAAGTGCACACTTGTTAGTAACTGTATACGCTATTTGATCAAAAGTATCTGGACATCTATTAGAGTATATTAATACGAGGAGTGTCCATGCTTTGCCTCTATGGCGGATTGAATGCTGCTGGAGATACTTTCAATCAGGTATCTGAATGTCTACGGAGGAATGCTAGCCCATCTTCAAGAGTCGTGACCAGAGAAGATAGTGACGTTGGACACTGATACCTGGAGGGAAGGCGACGTTAGAACTCGTCTCAAAGGTGTTCCACTGGGTTCAGGATGGGACTGTTGACAGGCCAGTCTATTTCAGTACTGTCCACAAACCACTGCCTGATCGATGCTGCTTCATAAGAAGGTGCGTTAGCACGCTGATTCAATCTTCGTCTTCGAACTGTTTCTCTACTGTATGCAGTACACGATGCTGTTAAATTTGTTGATATCCTTCTGCATTTAGCGTCTTCTTAAGCCCATCAAGAGGATTACACCCTAATCACGAAAGCCTTAACCCCTCCACCGGATTGTCACAGGATATAGTTCATTCATCAACACAAACCACACGTTTGCAGTCAACCACTGTCCATTGGTGTCGCTCTTTACACCACCTCATGCATAGACTAGAACTGACTGCAGAAATGTGCGGCTTATGAGGAGCTGCTCGCATATTGTACCCCATTCTTTTCACCTTCTTACGCACAGTGTTGTGCTAGCTGACTTGTCGGTACCACTTTAGAACTCACGAGTTATTCTTTCCACTGATTTAAAGCGATTTTTTACAACCAGCCTCCAAAATGCTCAACGGCCCCTGTCCGTCAGTATATGAGGTCTACCTGGTCTTATTTTAGCTGTGATTGTTCCTTCACGTTTCCAGTTCACAGTCACATCACCAACAGTCGACTTGGGCAGCTGTAGAAGGATAGATATGCCATTGATGGATCTGATACTCAAATGACACCCAATGAGTTGATGATATTCAAAGTCGCTGAGTTCTCCTGACCGACCTATTCTCCAGTTACTGCTTGTCTACCGACAGCACAATACTCCCCTGCCTCCTTTTATACCACAGGGTTCGCCTCTCGTGCAATCTAATAGTCAATTCCGCCTTACGTAGGGCTGCCTGGATATTTTTGATCATATAATGTGTTTCTGCTTCAGCCTAAATAATTTTCAATTTTTTGAGGATACCGGGGCAAATTTTGATTGAATAATTTGTTACTGAATTTCTTTACGGGCCTTTTCCCACAGCACGTAGACAGAGACTGCTCCTTGGTCAAATATGTGTAAAATCTTAGTGATTAGTGAAGCTTTGGGCAGACTCGCGCCAGGGAAACATACTGTTGTATAAAAAAAGACCAGCGCCATAATGCTATACCAGATGTAATTCACTTGTATTAGTAGTCGTACATTGTACAATTTTGTGGCTTTTTTTGTTAGTTTACTGTTAAGAGAGAAATTAATCAGTAACAATATATTTTCTCACATTATCTGGAACAGTCTGGCTAGTTCTTCTATTCCAAGCATATAAAAATATACTGGTTTTAAGTTAAAGAACTCAGCAACCAAGTTTGAAGCGTATTTTCATCTAGCATGGGTCGTCCATGAACTTCGATAGAGAGTGAAAAAGGTGAAGTTATCGTCTCACAGGATCAGAAATATAACTGCAGCGGGGGATGACCTTCCTACCAACCCTCCGGATAGCTTTGGTCGTCAAATTACTAGAGTGCAACAGGCGTTGTCGTGCAGTAGTTGCACTTGATGCAGTCTTCTTGTCGTTTTCGTTAGATTTAGTCCGCAAGGCGTTTCAATTGCTGACAAAAAATGCCAGTGGCGAAGGGTGCATCTCAGGGAAGCAGTTCATAATACGAGGTGCTGAAAAGTAATACCTCCGAATTTCTTATTCTGTTCCCAATATCACTGGTATATTACATGTCATCTGTATTAGTCGGTCGACTTTCCTGCTTCGATGATGCAAGTTGCAACCCTCTGAGGCTAGAGGGAAACATGGCGGTGAGCAACGTAACTACACTATGTGATCAAAAGCATCCGGACACCCCCAAAAATATACGTTTTTCACATTAGGTACATTATGCTACCATCTACTGCCAGGTACTCCATATCAGTGATCTCAGTAGTATTAGACATCGTGACAGACCAGAATGGGGCGCTCCGTGGAACTCACGGCCTTCGAACGTGGTCAGGTGATTTGGTGTCACTTGTGTCATACGTCTGTACGCGAGATTTACACACTCCTAAACGTCCCTAGGTCCAATGTTTCCGATGTGATACTGAAGTGAAAACGTGGAGGAACACATGCAGCACAAAAGCGTACAGGCCGACCACGTCTGTTGACTGTCAGAGACCGCCGATATTTGAAGAGGGTCGTAATGTGTAATAGGCAGACATCTATCCTGACCATCAGACAGGATTTCCAAACTGCATCAGGATCCACTGCAAGTACTATGACACTTGGGCGGGAGGTGAGAAAACTTGGATTTCATGGTCGAGTGGCTGCTCGTAAGTCACACATCACGCCGGTAAATGCCAAACGACGCCTCGCTTGGTGCAAGGAGCGTAAATATTGGACGATTGAGCAGTGGGAAAACGTTGTGTGAAGTGACAAATCACGGTACACAATGAGGCGATCCGATGGCAGGGTGTGGGTATAGCGAAAGCCCGGTGAACATCATGTGCCAGCGTGTGTAGTGCCAACAGTAAAATCCTGAAGCGGTGGTGTTATGGTGCGGTCGTGTTTTTCATGGAGGAGGCTTGCACTCCTTGTTGTTTTGCGTGACACTATCACAGCACAGACTACATTGATGTTTTAAGCACCTTCTTGCTTCCCGCTGTTGAAGAACAATTTGGGAATGGCGACTGCATCTTTCAACATTATCGAGCACCTGTTCATAATGCACGGCATGTGGCGAAGTGGATGCACAACAATAACATCCGTCTAATCGGCTGGCCTGCTCAGAGTCATGACATGAATGCTATAGAACATCTTTGGGATGTTTTGGAACACCTACTTTGTGCCAGACCTCACCGACCGACATCGATACCTCTCCTCAGTGCAGCACTCCATAAAGAATGGGCTGCCGTTCCCCAAGAAATCGTCGAGCACCTGCTTAAACGTATGCCTGCGAGAATGGTAGTCGTCATCAAGGCTAAGTGTGAGCCAACACCACACTGAATTCCAGCATTACGGATGGGAGGCGCCTCGAACTTGTAAGTCATTTTCAGCCAGGTGTCCGGATACTTTTGATCACATAGTGTATGTTGGTGTACGAGAAACAACATGTTATCCAGCTTCTAACCACAGAAAATGGGCCATCGTTGGGTTGTTCATGCTCATAATGAAAGAAACTGTGGTGCTAACTGTGGTGTCACCGCCAGACACCACACTTGCTAGGTGGTAGCCTTTCAATCGGCCGCGGTCCGTTAGTATACGTCGGACCCGCGTGTCGCCACTATCAGTGATTGCAGACCGAGCGCCGCCACACGGCAGGTCTAGAGAGACTTCCTAGCACTCGCCCCAGTTGTACAGCCGACTTTGCTAGCGATGGTTTACTGACAAAATACGCTCTCATTTGCCGAGACGATAGTTAGCATAGTCTTCAGCTACGTCATTTGCTACGACCTATCAAGGCGCCATTACCAGTTACTATTGATGCTGTAAAACATGTACCGTCAAGAGCGATGTTCACCAATTATGGATTAAAGTTAAGTATTCCAGCAGCTACGTACGTTTTTTGTTAGTCTCATTTCCTTGACCTGTTCCAGACCTCACGCCAGCCTGCGTGAGCTAAAACGCGTGCCTTTCGGCTTCCTCTCATAGTGGGTTGGCTGTCTTGCCAATCCACAACACTAACCGCAACGTGTGTGGCAGAGTTCGAAGTGGACGACCACCTACGACAACCGACAAGATTCATCGGAATCGGGTTCACGGGCTCATCAGAGAAAATCGTCAGATAACACAGACACAGTTCTCAGATAAGTGTGGCATATCACGAAAGCATCTACAAGTCATCACTGCAAATCTGCGGTACTGGTACAAAAAGACGTGTGCACTGTGATTGTCTCGAATGGTCACTCCTAACATGAAACAGAGGAGAACGGATATTTGTTAACAATTTCTTCAACCCGAAGACCACTTGCCCGCGAAAGGAAAAGGTCCCGAGTTCGAGTGTGTGTCCGGCACACAGTTTTAATCTGCCAGGAAGTTTCAATTTCTTCTCCGTTCTGAGCGTTAGGGTCATGTGTTCCTTAACAACATAGTGACAGGTGATGAAAGGTGGGTTGACTACATTGACCCCGAAAACGAGAGAGCATCAATGGAGTTCCGTCACATAGCATCACCGACGCCAAGAAAGTTAAATAATATACCATCAACAGGCAAAGTCATGATCACAGTGTGTTCTGGGATGTCCAGATTGTGATGCATTCGGAATTCATAGGCACCACCCTAAACACTGCAAGTAACTGTTAGACCCTCGGAAAACCGAAAGCATGAATTAGAAGAGTTCGTCCACACGTGGAGCACCCTCTCCTTCAGCATGACAATGCCAGACCACACACGAGCACCTTGACATCTGCAACAATCGGACGCCTTGGATTCACTGTCATCGTTCATCCTCCACACAGTCCCGACTTGGCCCCATCCGATGTTCATATGTTTTCAGAACAGGACTTCATTTTGATAGTGATGAGATGGTGCAAGCAGAGGTGAGGTTGTGACTCCATCAACAAAGTCAAACATTCTACAGTGACAGATCAACAAACTGGTCCGCCGTTGGTAGAAATGTGCCAGAGAGACTATTTTGAGAAATGAATATGTAGATATAAATAATAAAGATGTAAAATGTTAATAAAGTTTGTTTTGATTAACACTTTCGCTGCCAGGAGGGCGCCAGTAACCTCAGAAGTGGGTTACTCACAGTCCACGAGGGCGTCAGCTCCTTCAGCTTCAGTTACATTCAATCAACTCTGAAACAGGCTAGCCTGGCAGGAAACCCAAATCTGCCTTTTCAACGGCCTTATGGGTAACACTGTAATAGTACTCACAGATTATTATATAGCAGATTCATTTGCTTGTAAAACCCTGCCATCCGTGTGACATGGTTTTGATAAATTGTTTTCCCAGTTTTGTTTTAATTGTTTAGAAATAATTTTTGCGTAACCGTGCGGCAGTGTGATTGTAAGTTTTTGAATAAGAAACTGAAGAATATCTCAGGTAACTGTTTGGCACATTACGAATTAGTCTGTAATCACTTGCTAAACACCATATATATTTTGGCACTATTGGTTGGTTGGTTGTTTTTGGGTAAGGAGACCAGACAGCGAGGTCATCGGTCTCATCGGATTAGGGAAGGACGGGGAAGGAAGTCGGCCGTGCCCTTTGAAAGGAACCATCCCGGCATTTGCCTGGAGCGATTTAGGGAAATCACGGAGAACCTAAATCAGGATGGCCGGACGCGGGATTGAACCGTCGTCCTCCCGAATGCGAGTCCAGTGTCTAACCACTGCGCCACCTCGCTCGGTTTGGCACTATTATTTTGCTCTCTGTTGTACAGTAAATGTCGCAGTCTAATGGTAGGCCACGGACGAAACGCGGTGGAGATACAAGCCCCGGTCCCTCTACTGGTAAACAAGGAAGGAAAGATTAGTCTGATATCTTGACAGACAATCGCTGTTAAAAATTCTCAATGCTCATGATGGTGAGTTATCTGATGTTTGTGATTTGAGTGGCGACAATGATGATGACTAGGCACTTAACGAAGCTTCCTGACCCAAGCAACAAATGGTGTCTGAGAATGAAATTGACGAGAAATTGGAAGAAGGTAATGAGCCATCCATTACACAACCTATTTCTCCTCAATTTCTAGAAGGAAGTAAAAATAAAAACTGGGCCGAAGTGGACTGTAGCACACTGAGGAACATACAATTCAAAAGTAGGTAAACCTTTGAATATAATGACCCACATTACCCCGAGAATCGGATCGATCTGAAACTTATACAAGTCTTCAGAACTTTCATCGGGGACGATATTGTAGTTTTAATTGTTACTGAAGCAAACAGAAATACTGTACAATTCTTGTCTCCTACTCAGCCCAAGGTAATACAAGGGCTACGGCTTGGAAGGAGACAAACGCTGATGAGATGCGCAAGTTCTTTGGCGTGATTATCTACATGAAGCTAGTTTAACAGGTACACATTACCGGCTATTGGAGTACAGGTGTTTTTCACAGGGACAACCTAGTCGCTAGAACTATGTCCCGTAATCGATTTCAACTGCCGTTGAGGTTCGTCCATTTCGAGGACAACGCAGATAAAAGTGATCATTTATTCAAGATCCGTGAACTCCTTGATATGATCCAGAGTAAATTTTGCTCGCAATATGAAGTAGGTGATATGCTAGCAGTGGACGAGTCGATGGTACACTTTCGCGGCCGACTTTTATTTCGTCAGCACATCCCCAACAAGACCCATTGATATGGGACCAAGGTTTTCAAACTTTGTAACCAAGCTGGTTATACGCTGAGAATGAGTTTTTACACAGGATGGCTGTACAATGTCAATAAAAATCTTGCAGAAAAAGTAGTTTTAGCCTTGATGGAAAAACATGTAGACAAGGGTGTCGATAAGGGATGCACCGTTGTTAGTGACATTTATTACACAAGCGTGTCATTAATTAGGCATTTGCTGGATATAAATACCAACATTGTAGGTACCCTGAGAGAAAACAGAAAGCATTGGGCTCCTACCATCACGACGTCCGCCCCAGTAGCTGAGTGGTCAGCGTGACGGATTGCCGTCCTCTGGGCCCGGGTTCGATTCCCGGCTGGGTCGGAGATTTTCTCCGCTCAGGGACTGGGTGTTGTGCTGTGTTCATCATCATTTCATCCCCATCCGGCGTGCAGGTCGCCCAATGTGGCGCCGAATGTAATAAGACCTGCGATATGGCGGCCGGACCTGCCCCGCGAGGGGCCTCCCGGCCAATGACGCCAAACGCTCATTTCCATTTCCATTTCCATTTCCATCACGACGTCACAAATAAGAAAAGGCGAACACACTGGAAGAGAGTGTAATGGAATAGTAATAGCAAAATGGCAAGCCAAAAGAGATGTGATGTTTCTCACTACTGAGCATGGCGAAGCACTGGGAAGATAAGCAAGAAAACTGGAAAGAAAATATTTAAGCCTGCAGTCATTCTGGATTATAATGCGGCAAAGTGAGGGATCGATGTGGCAGATCAGATGTTATTTTTCACCACTGAGGAAAACAATAAGATGGTACCATAAAGTGGCGTCTGAAATTACGTTCAACACAGCAGTAGTAAATGCTCACTTTTTAAAAAATATTTACCGGAACAAATATTCCTATAAATAATTTTAGAGAGGAAATAATCATGAGCCTCTTGGAGATCAGCGTCGATACACCGACTCCCAATCGATTTTCTTAAAATTTCAAGAGCCATACCTTGTAGAGAGCATGCAGACAGACAAGCGAAATAGAAAAATACTGGGGAGGTGCAGAGGTTGCTACTTGAAGATTTCAAGAGATAAAGGAAAAAATGGAGAGCAGAAACTTGTAGCAAAAACAACCACAACCTACAAGGAATGTCATGAATTTGTTTGCATTTACTGTTTTTCAAAAACACACAAATTATAAGAAAAACAATTTTTGTTCCTATGTTTGTATATTGTTTATTATATACACCTAATAAATAACAATCAACTGGATGTATTTTCATGTAATTTATATCTTGTTTCTTTATCACGTCCTGTAAGAAGTGAGGTAGCCGGCGTCCTCACAACTCACAATGACACCCTCTTTGAAACTCGTTTCACTTCTGGGCCATGAAGACTCCGGCTACCTCACAATTAAACCGTCTTTTGAAGGATTTCGAGCTTTCATATATTCGGGGTGCACGTCACAACATTAGAACATATTCAATACATAGTTAGAAAAAAAAATTTTGTTTTGTTTTTTTGGCCTGGGGTGACAACAGTCACATAAGCCGCATGGCAGCGAAAATGTTAAAAAATTTTAAGTTTTTTCACATAATAAAATTCGGAGGCACTGTTTTTCAGCAGGCCATCGTACAAAACACCTTCTTTGTGCCACCAGATGCAGAAGATTATCTTTTATGGATGCACATCTTTTATGGATTCTTGAAGAGATGTTTTTGTTAGAGTTCACCCGTTACTTTCATTTTATGAAGTTGACACAAAGATACTAATATTTACATCACTATTAACGATAACAGACAGAAATAGTCGGTGTAATTCATGAAAAAACCTACAATGTTCGAGAAAAACGCGTGTATAGCCACCCAGTGATTTACGTTGTTTTGAATTGTAACGTGCAGTATCAATACACCTCTATTTCGGACCTTGACCGTTGAATTAAAATAGGGCACAAAGATTAAATAGTCGTAGTTCATCACATTTGATAATTATCGGGTACACTGGAGTAGACTATCATGAACTGAAGCCTTTAAAGAGTCTTTATCAAAGCTCTTAGATCTTACAGAATGTGGAGAACAATTCAAGATTCCCTGAAAGGATAAAACCATTTTCGCCCGTTAACGTAAAAGCTCCCTGGGTATGGTACCACATAGCATTGAATAAACCTGTGGCTGAAACGTCAGCTTTATTCAGTAACAGTTATTTTACAACATGATGCAGTACCATACCCTGAAAAGTTAAAGGTAACTGTCTCTGGCTGTGACAGCCTACACACGTCCATCACTTTCTGATGTGATATTTCAGCAGGCACTTCCCCCAAACCCCATCCCCTCACCTCCTTACATAGCAAAAGTGCTTCACACTGCCTCTGCTGCCTTCATCCCTCTGTTACGCCAAAAATGAACAGTGTATCACAAACGTTTGACTTTTTAACTTGACACTCATTTTAACACCCATAGAAATATTCAGTAACTTTATATTTGCAAAATTCAATATACACTGAAGAGCCAAAGAAACTGTTAGACCTCCTTAATATCGTGTAGGGCCCCCGCGAGCACGCGGAAGTGCCGCAATACGACGTTGCATGGACTCGATTAACGTCTAAAGTAGTGCTGGAGGGAAGTGACACCACGAAACCTGTAGGGCTGCCCATAAATCTGTAAGAATACGAAGGGTTGGAGATCTCTTCTGAACAACACGTTGCAAGGCATCCCAGATATGCTCAATAATGTTCATGTCTGCGGAGTTTGGTGACCAGCGGAAGTGTTTAAACTCAGAAGAGTGTTCCTGGAGCCACACTGTAGCAATTCTGGACGTGTGGGGTGTCACATTGTCCTGCTGGAATTGCCCAAGTCCGTCGGAATGCACAATGGATATGAATGGATGCAGGTCATCAGACAGGATGCTTAGGTACGTGTCACCTGTCTTAGTCGTATCTAGACGTATCAGGGGTCCCGTATCATTCCAACTGCACACGCCCCACATTGTTACAGAGCCTCCATCAGCTTCAACAGTCCCCTGCAGACACGCAGGGTCCATGGATTCATGAGGTTGACTCCATACCCGCACACGTCCATCCACTCGATACAATTTTAAACGAGATTCGTCCGCAAAGGTAACATGTTTTCAGTCATCAACAGGCCAATGTCGGTGTTGACGGGCCCAGGTGAGGCGTAAAGCTTTGTGTCGTGCAGTCACCAAGGGTACACGAGTGGGCCTTCGGCTCCGAAAGCCCATATCGATGACGTTCCGTTGAATGGTTCGCACGCTGACACTTGTTGATGGCCCAGCATTGAAATCTGCAGCAGTTTGCGGTAGTATTGCGCTTCTGTCACGTAGAATGATTCTCTTCAATCGTCGTTGGTCCCTTTCTTGCAGGATCTTTTTCCGGCCACAGCGATGTCGGAGATTTGATGTTTTACCGGATTCCTAATATTCACGGTATACTCGTGAAATGGTCGTACTGGAAAATCCTCACTTCATCCTTACTTCGGAGATGCTGTGTCCCATCGCTCGTGCGCCGACTATTACACCACTTCCAGACTCTCTTAAATCTTGATAACCTGGCTGTACAGCAGTAGTAAACGATCTAATAACTGTGCCAGACACTTTCTGTCTTATACAGGCCGTTGCCGACCGCAGAGGCGTATTCTGCCTGTTTACATATCTCTGTATTTGCATACGCATGCCTACACCAGTTTCTTTGGCGCTTCAGTGTATATCCTCTTGAAATATACTAGAGCTCCTAACAAACAATTACAGTTGGTAAATATAATCGTAGTAAGCTGTACGTCAAAATCCGGGGGAAAGCGCTACAAACCTTTGCATCAACTTTAATATATTCAGATAAATTTTAAGTACGATGGTATATTTGTTATTGCTGCTATGGTTGTCAGTCTGAACACTGGTTAGAAAATTACATGCCGCACTTAAATATTCATCCCGATATACTCTCCATGCGGGATTCTTACATCGCTGTCGTCACTGCATGATGTTTACTCCTAGATGTACCACCTAGCGGCCAGTATTTGGCGGGCAGCAGCGCGGAGTAGCCGCGTGGGTTGAGGTGCCTTGTCATTGTCCGCGCACCTCCTTCCGTCGGAGGATGGAGTCCTCCTTCGGGCATAGGTGTGGGTGTTGTCCTTAGCGTAAGTTACTTTAAGTTAGATGTAGTAGTGTGTAAGCTTAGGGAACGATGATCTCGGTAGTTAAATTTGGCGGCCAGCGTCAGATGCATCGAGGGCAAACTCTCAAAGCAGAAAGTGTTCGGAGCTACAAACCTTAGCTTACAGAGCCTCCATCAGCTTCAACAGTCCCCTGCTGACACGCAGGGTCCATGGATTCATGAGATTGACTCCATACCCGCACACGTCCATCCACTCGATACAATTTTAAACGAGATTCGTCCGCAAAGGTAACATGTTTTCAGTCATCAACAGGCCAATGTCGATGTTGACGGGCCCAGGTGAGGCGTAAAGCTTTGTGTCGTGCAGTCACCAAGGGTACACGAGTGGGCCTTCGGCTCCGAAAGCCCATATCGATGATGTTCCGTTGAATGGTTCGCACGCTGACACTTGTTGATGGCCCAGCATTGAAATCTGCAGCAGTTTGCGGTAGTATTGCGCTTCTGTCACGTAGAATGATTCTCTTCAATCGTCGTTGGTCCCTTTCTTGCAGGATCTTTTTCCGGCCACAGCGATGTCGGAGATTTGATGTTTTACCGGATTCCTAATATTCACGGTATACTCGTGAAATGGTCGTACTGGAAAATCCTCACTTCATCCTTACTTCGGAGATGCTGTGTCCCATCGCTCGTGCGCCGACTATTACACCACTTCCAGACTCGCTTAAATCTTGATAACCTGGCTTTACAGCAGTAGTAAACGATCTAATAACTGTGCCAGACACTTTCTGTCTTATACAGGCCGTTGACAACCGCAGAGGCGTATTCTGCCTGTTTACATATCTCTGTATTTGCATACGCATGCCTACACCAGTTTCTTTGGCGCTTCAGTGTATATCCTCTTGAAATATACTAGAGCTCCTAACAAACAATTACAGTTGGTAAATATAATCGTAGTAAGCTGTACGTCAAAATCCGTGGGAAAGCGCTACAAACCTTTGCATCAACTTTAATATATTCAGATAAATTTTAAGTACGATGGTATATTTGTTATTGCTGCTATGGTTGTCAGTCTGAACACTGGTTAGAAAATTACATGCCGCACTTAAATATTCATCCCGATATACTCTCCATGCGGGATTCTTACATCGCTGTCGTCACTGCATGATGTTTACTCCTAGATGTACCACCTAGCGGCCAGTATTTGGCGGGCAGCAGCGCGGAGTAGCTGCGTGGGTTGAGGTGCCTTGTCATTGTCCGCGCACCTCCTTCCGTCGGAGGATGGAGTCCTCCTTCGGGCATAGGTGTGGGTGTTGTCCTTAGCGTAAGTTACTTTAAGTTAGATGTAGTAGTGTGTAAGCTTAGGGAACGATGATCTCGGTAGTTAAATTTGGCGGCCAGCGTCAGATGCATCGAGGGCAAACTCTCAAAGCAGAAAGTGTTCGGAGCTGGACAGACAGCTCTACACTATTTCACTGTGAAGTTATTATAGTCATTGAGCATGTGGGACAATTTGCCAGTTTCATGCAGATGAGTCTGTTTATTCTTGTGACAATCTTGACAATATGCACTAAACACGTATTTCTTCCTGTTTTCTGAACTATTTAATACCTGCCAATATGAAGTGTAATAATGAAACTCCAACTTGACTTGGTTCATGCCTGAAAAATAAAATTATTTGACAAAAAATATGTCAGATCGTTCTTCAGTTAACTATGAAACCAGGCAGCACTGCAGCCCACCTATTTTACGCAACAGAGAAAATACTTATCTGAAGTTGGGCAGGAGAGAATATACAAAAAGTGACTGTACACACACTGATTTTAATATACAGGTGAACAACTACAAGTTGCACCGCAAATATTGCATAAATGGTTCAAAAGGCTCTGAGCACTATGGGACTTAACTTCTCAGGTCATCAGTCCCCTAGAACTTAGAACTACTTAAACCTAACTAACCTAAGGACATCACACACATCCATGCCCGAGGCAGGATTCGAACCTGCGACCGTAGCGGTGGCGCGGTTCCAGACTGTAGCGCCTAGAACCGCTTGGCCACTCCGGCCGGCATTGCAGAAATGGAAAGTGCTATGGATGCACAGTTTTCAGAGAATGAATTGGTAGCAGCGGCTCGTATTAGACAAAAACAGATTGTAATAGTAGTTATAAAGTGCATTTTTTATGGAAACATACACTTTTTAAATCGAACAGTGCCTATTGACATTTACAGGCTAAAAGTAGGCTAAGTTACAATGTCAGTGGTGTTTTTTGCAGGATTCTAGTGAGAGTCGTTTATGAGATGTATTTTGAAAAGTTTCCACACCGACAAATGTTTGTGTGCCATTGATAATGTGTAGTTTCTACGAACGATGCTATTATGTCTGCTTACAGTGTGCTTGTGTGTTCCTTGAGTGCGACGTGATTTGCTAGTCAGTTGGTATGTGACAGTCCAAGCAGTAGTTCGTGAGCGGACAAAGGGATTTACTATTGCAGAAAAGCCGCTATGCTCATGGTGTATAGAGAGTGTAGGAAGAATGCAGTTCGTTCTTGTACGGTGTAGGCGGCAAGATATCCCAATAGACAATAACCATCTCTTCAATTATTTATCATCCTCTTCAACCATTTACGTGAAAGTGGTAATGTAGCACTTAGTAAGTGTTACAGATGGAAACATATGACGACAGATGAGAGAGTGGTTAATGTTGTTGCTGCTGTTGCAGTTGATCCGTTCGTTAGCTCCCGCGCAGTCGCACGAGGAAGTGGCATGAGTCAGGCAAGTGTCCTACTCATTCCCCATCAAAAATGTTTAAATGCGTGTGAAATCTTATGGGACTTAATTTCTAAGGTCATCAGTCCCTAAGCTTACACACTGCATAACCTAAATTATCCTAAGGACTCGAACCTCCGCCGGGACCAGCCGCGCAGTCCATGACTGCAGCGCCTCAGACCGCTCGGTCATTCGCCATCTACACAGGTTCCATTCTTGTCACGTCTCTGTCCATCAAGAGCTGAATGCAAACGATTAGGAGAGTCTTTTAACTTCTGTACATGGGCATTAAGACAGGATACTTCAAATGTGTCGTGTATCATGTTTAGTGATGAAGCCACATTTACCAATCATGGCCAGGTAAACAGCTAAAACATGCCCTATTGGGCTGTTGACAATCCCAGTTGGCTTCGTCAGGTGGATGGTCAGCGTCCATGGAGTGTAAACGTGTAGTGTGGGACAGTGAACCATCAGCTCATAGGCCCGGTTTTCATAGACAGAACGCTGAACGTTTACAAGTATCGCAGCCTCCTAACAGATCATCTTTCACGGACGCTAGAAAACGTTCCTCTGCAGACTAGGAGGAACCTGTGGCACCAAAGTTATGGCTATCCAGCCCATAGTGCACGAAGTACTACAGCATCTCTTCAGGAATTGTTTCCAACTCGTTGGATTGGACGTAAAGGATCTGTACATTGACCGGTCCATTCCCCGGATTTGACACCTGCAGACTTTTTTCTGTGGGGAAAATTGAAAGACGCTGTTTACAGCGACATACCAACTACATTCAATGACATGCAACGATGTATTACTACATCTTGCTCAGACGTATCCACTAAAATGTTAGCACGTGTGCAGAATTCGTTCCATACAAGACTGGAAACGTGTATTGCCGCCGACGGTGCGCATTTTGAACACAACCTGTGATGGTCAATTATCTCGTTAATAGTCAGAACCTACATAACTAGTGTATGCACTTGTCTTGTTCTTTAGTCTATGTTACAACAGGTATTGTACAAATGTCGGTGTGAGGGCTTTTCACAATGCGATTCGCACTAAAATCCTGCAACAGGTACCACTGATACTCAAATTTACCCGACTTTTAGCTTCCTAATGTCAGTTTTAAAAGAAGTGTATGTTTGCACGAAAACTAAACTTCCTAAGTATTTTTACAATCTGTTGGTAGACTAACAATACGAGCCCGTGACTACCAAGCCAGTCTGTGAATATCGCTCATCAGTAGCACTTTCAATTTCTGCATTTTTTGCGGTGCAAGTTTTTATTCTGTATCACGAAATCTTACTGATTTAGTGGTACATCCCTCAACTGATACCACTCAAAGACATTACTTGATTCACACAAAATCGCTGAGGCATCCATCTTTCAGGTGATCAATATGTTAAACAATTTCCTGACAGTGTTAGTCTCGCTAAATATTCTCTCTGTGAAGTTATACTCTCTAGAAGAAAAGTGAAATAAAACGTAGCAACTGCTTGCACAGAACGCTCACTCAAGGAAGTTTGTTGTTGTGGTTTCCAGTCCAAAGGCAGGTTTCATTCAGCTCTCCACGCTACTCTGTCCTGTGCAAGCGCCTTCATCTCTGAATAACTACTGGAACCTACAACCTTCTGAACCTGCTTGCTTTATTCACCTCTTGGTCTCAGCCAAGATGCAGTGATTTGGAGCCCTTGCACTGACCGGCCTGACTGCATGTTATGCGTTACAAAATACGTTTTTTTTTATCCCGAAACCGGCCGTGGTTGGAATAAATTTATTGGTACAAATGGGCGGAACTCTTTAATTAATCGTGCCTCACAGCTGCAGATGTCCTACATACCAAAACTTTTTAAGTCATCGAGGAAATTAAAGGACACGTTATTGTGTACAGCTCACATTACTGACTGCATAGCTGCACTTGAGACGGCCATGGTTCATATAAGTAGGCTACGGGATGATGTCACTCCTACAGAACCTTGGACAGCACGAACCGGCAGTCCGCGTCACAGCTCAGAATACAGCATTGTACTACCCACCACATCTTCATTACGCTGGGAACGCCGCTTGCTTCCAAAGCCCACCGGTTGGCACTTACGAAATATACTACAGTGAAGAAGGAATTTGAAAAGTTACTGGCTCCTGAAATTATTTGACGTTCTCACAGCCCGTGGGCACCCCCCCCCCCCCCTCCCTCTCTACATTTAGTAAAGAAAAAAGATGGTTTCTGTGGTGCTTATGGGGTTATGGAGAATATTGTGCCTTTAAGGCGCAGACTACACTTCATTGCTACACTGTTCCATATCTCCAGGATTTTACGGCTGTGTTTAGCACGCACTCTATTGTCGCAAGAGACTGATTTTCAAAAAGCATATCACCAGATTCCAACGCCGCCCCAGCAGATATACAAAAGACAGCAGTAATCACGACTTTTGGCCTCTTTGAATTTATCAGAATGCCTTTTGACCTAAAGAATGTGCTTCAAACATGGCAGCGATTGGTCGATGAAGTCCTTCGTGGCCTGCTCATATGTTTCACGTATCTCGAATATTTATTGTCTTGCTCGGCCTCTGACGCTGAACACGAGAAACGTCTGCAAATTATTTTTGATGGACTTTCCCGATACGAAATAAAGACCAACAAAGACATATGTGTGCTCTGACAACATAGGTGAACTTCTTGGGACGCTGGGTCACCCTCCCAGGCATTCGAACTTAACAAACTAAGGCTAACTTGATTCAGTCGGTTCCCCTCCCAGAGAACTTCCAATTTTTTGAATATGGCAAACTTCTACAGATGCCACCTGCCCCTCGCCACTGCTACACAAGCACCACTAACAGCTGTACTGTAGTGCCCAACTTCATGAGGACAACACTCCGTAACATGAAACCCAGATGTGTTATCACCATTCGAAGATGTCAAATCCAGCTTAACAGACACTGTGCTAACCGTCTTCCCTCTACACTACTAACAATATTGTTGTGGATGTGAGCCAAACCGTGACAGGAGCTGCCCTAGAGCAGTAACTTGATGTTACGTGGTAGCCACTTGGGTTCTTTTTCTGTAAATTGACAGAAGCAAAAACAAAATAGAGTGCCTGCAACAGTTAACTTTTGAAGGTCTATGAAGCCATGAAGCATTTTAGACTGTATGTAAAGACACGCCATTTTACAGCTTTTGCTGATCGCAAACCAGTTTGCTTGACTTTCTCCACCCCCGCAACCCTTTCTCACCACGGCAGTTCCACCATATACAATTCATCGACCGGTTTACAACTGAACTTCGTCACTTGCAGGGCGCTCTCGAATAAATGCAATTTCCACGAGCGTCGACTTAAAACAACTGGCTGCTGTTCAAGACACAGAGCTACAGGAATTATCGAAAAATCAAACACAGCACTCTGTCAGCAGAAACTACCAGTGGACATCTTCTTCATGTGGCTCCACATTTGTTAAAACCAACCACAATTTTTCGTTCCATCGAGTTTTCGAGAACAGGTTTTTAATACAATTCATCAACTCACTCATGAAGGAGTCAACACCACTATATGGTCACAAAAAGATTTGTGTGGCCGGGCGTGTGGCGTGATTGCCGGTTATGGGTGAAAACTTGTTTGGCTTTCATCCAGCTAGAGTGGGACGTCAGGTCTACCAACCTTTGGTACATTCTGTAATATAGGGTGCCTAGGAAGCTGCGTTTCCGGATAGCTAAACAACATACAAACAAATCTTATTAATGGAGTTTATTACAGTACTTGAATTGACAATACTGATGCTCACCCCCATGCAAGGTTTTAATTACGTATTCACTGCAACTGATATGTCCACCCGACGAGTAGAAAATGCACTCATCTAGGGCATCTCAGCAGAAACGGTCGCAAAAACGTTAACTATGTGGACCTCACAATTTGGCTGCCCTGCGGACGCGCAGATGGAACAAGGCCGCCAATTTGAGTGAACCTTGTTTCGTGTGAACTGGTGGATTAATGTGGTTTTATACAACATCATAGCGCCAACTACCACCTATCCAGCAACAGCATGGTAGACTATTTGCACTGGACTATCAAGTCGACCCTAATGTGTCACAACTCTTCTTGGTTGACGGGCTTGTCCCTTGTATCATTTGGTTTGCATGTTACATTCGAACCTGATCACCCCGTCAGACTTGCTTCGGAATTTTTCAGTGAACAACGGACTACCCTCCTCAAGACCCCTCTCCTTCTTAATCCAATATATCTGAAACTTCATTTCCAGTTTCTATCCACCCACTGTGTCCCGCCACATACACTCTCCCATTTTTATGCACCAAGACTTATCTATATGTTCTCACGTGAGGCTATGTACAGACTCCATCAGCCCTTTGCAACCGCCTTATACAGGTTCGTACACGCTTTTGGGCCATAGTGCTCACACAGTGACGATTCTCACTAATGCTAAACACACCAAGGCTTCCGCAGAGCATGTCGAGACAGTTTATCAGCTGCAGACGGACAATGCTGTGAGTTTCTGCCTCTATTGCCACCCAACGACGACGCTGCAGTATGCATTAGCCAATCAACCTACGCTATTGCCGGACGGATCCACCGCTCTCCTACCTTTGCCAACAGATGCAGCCACTAATGACGCTACGCCGCCACAGGAAGAACACTCTCAGAACACTCACCCAGTTCCTCCAACACTATATGCAGTACGAGCCAGGGCTGGCAGAACTGTCCTGTACAAATATCCATTCTTTCTGGGAGCTTCGCTCCACACGGCAGGAGGTGGGCAGGGGTAGGGGCTGAATGTGCGGCGATGCAAACAGTTGATTATTATGACAAAAGGCGTGGAATGTATGTCTTTTCTTCGACTGGATTACTTACTTTGGAGTGCTTTCCGTTTCTTGCCTTGTCTTTGTATAATTCGCTTGTGTAACATGTACGATTTTGTGAATTACATGTGTATCATCAGTAATATAATAAAGCATTTGGTGTTAACACGGTTCCTATTTAATTTTGCCTCATTGTTCTCACGGTTTTATCTCACAGTAACCACTTGTTATTAGAAATGTCATTTTAGTGCTGTGTTCTATTTCTTGGCCACGAGCTTCAACTGTCATATAAGAGGGCGGAAAGAGCCATAGGTTTATAGAACTTATTTCTTGTGTCTAGCTAGGTTTTTTTCTTGGAAATATTGTGGATAGTTCAACATATATGTTCAAGTCTTACCAACCTTGTTTCAGGATCTTTATTGGAATCATGCTCGATTTGACAAGCCAAATAGCTGCATAATGATAGACTAATTTCTCAAAGACCTTGTCATCTAAAATAATTTTACCTTAAATAGGATTTTTTCCATACAACAGAACAGAACAAGAAACAGTCAGACAGATATCAAGAGAGACGACAAAACCGCTAAAAGGACGAAAGATTTGGAGTTTGCAAAAAATTTAATGTTTCCACCTAAAATGTGAGGTCTTGGATATAAAGATACAGAAGCAGAAAAAAATGGAAAACAAAAATGTTCAGCATTGCATATGGATTTCATAATTCACAAATATTTTACTTGAATATCCTTATGAAGGATCTTATGAGGCAAAAACTACCCAAAGAAATCAGGAGGCAACACCAAACGTCTGCAGTACCAACACCAGTACTGATAACATCACCAGATACAGTAGCGACTGTAGAATCAGCAGGAACAACAAAAGTAACAGGAGCAGCACTAGTACCAGAAACAGCAAAATCAACATCACTAGTAGCACTAGAATCATATAACACCGGCAGCAGCAGAATCATCAGAAGCCACACCAGAATCATCAGAAGTATCCAAAGTAACATCAGCAACAGATAAATATCCAACATCAGTGACAGCAGGGTTATACCAACAGCAGCAACATTACCAGCAAAAGAAATGGAAACACCTACAGAAAAAAAATCAGAATTAACAGGAAGCTCTTAAGATAAACAGAGACAATATTTTATCTCAGGTAAGTGGTTCACCTGAAATAATTAAAGCAATACCAACAGCAAAAAAAGGAAAACCAACTCTCTCTCATTTAAGCTAACGGTCCATAATGTTCAATCTCTAACCTATAAATTATAGACATCGTAAATAATACTAATATCTGACATAAATATTGATGTTATCTGCATAACAGAGTATGGCAAGGAAAATTGCAAATAGAAACCATAAATAACCCTGGTTTTCTCCTAGATAGCTGTTTCTGCAGATCTTATTATAAACATAGAGGCATGACCATCTTTGGAAAGCAGAATTTAAGGCGTAGATCAATTCAAACATATTGGTTTTTAGACGGTTTTCCACATCCCGCTAGGCGAATGCCATGCTGATCCCCACGTTCCCCCTCAGTTACATGACTCGCAGTCACTTGAAAACTTTCGCGCTCTTTCACAGCTTATACTAGCAAAAATCAATTCAAGCATATATCGATCTGATAACGGAAAACGACTTTGAAATGAGAGCTACTGACCGTAACTTTTTAATGATTCCTTGATAGAGAGTTTTAACACTTCTTTTTAAAATTTTAAAGATCAGTAATTACTTCAGAACAACACAGATTTCCTGAAATCCTCAGATTAAAAAGATGATTTTGTGAACGTAACACCAAGACTCAATTTAATCCTATAAGTAGATACACCAACTAGAATCTCAAGGGTTACTAAAACTACTCTACATTAATTTTTCAAGAAACATACTCTCCATACAATACCAGAGCACTAAATACAGTCTATAAACTCACAAACTATGTTCAGAAAATAGATCATCCATCAAAGCAAGTGGGTGTAGGGACCTCGGCAATGGTAGTACTAAAACCTTATGCTACACTCTAAGATGGGGTGAAGTATTCAGTGAGACAGATGTAAATGCCATGTTCAGTAACTTTAATGAAAGATGTAGGTATTATTTTGACCAAGCCACTCCAGTTAAACAATGTAGACTTATACAACCTGGAAATAAAAGTTGGATTACAGCTAGCATAATAATGTCCAGTGCAAAGAAATGATTTCTCCATCCATGCAGCTAGCTAAATCGTATATTACTAAAAATTCAAAATTATATCAAATTACACAATACGATTTACCACTACAAAGAACTTATTAAAGATATAAAAATAAGGTAATGATGAATACACCTCCAAATAAAAAAAACAGAGGCCAGATGAAAAAAACATCGAATCTGAAACATGTCCACAACCAATGTCAAAACCAAATGATGACAGCCTACATGGCTTTGGAACTCATAATAGGCACCACAACGAAAATAGCACTCTACACAGAGAATCAATGTTTCTTAACCAGGTCAGACAAGATGAGCTCATTTTAGCAATGAGATCACTAAAGAAATTGAAATGTGATTTTAATGATGTTCCAGGTTGTATCATAAAACGGCCAGGGCGTTGTATTGGAGACCCTCTGAAGCCTATAATTAATCACTCGTTGCCGTCAGGAACACTTCAAAATATTCTAAAGGTTGTTAAGATCACAAAAATGGAGCTACAGACAATGTTCATGATTATGTGCTTGTAGCACAGCTTAATGGTTTCTCAATTATCTTTAAACACCTATTTTTCAATAAGCTACAAGATTTTATGAACAAAACTCAGTGCTATCAAACTACTAGCTTAGTATCAGAGCACATACACTGATCGGCCAGAACACTATGAGCACGGACCTACTATCGATACAAACCCATCCAGGAGACAGCAGTGTCACCTGGCTGGGAATGACTGCTAGTCAGACACACACGTCGTTCATGTAGCATTAGTCAGCGTGTTATCCATGTGTAGAATGGGAAAAGTGTGTGATCTATCTGAGTTTGACAGAGGGCAGACTGTGGTGGCCCTGAGAGTCGGCATGTGCATTTCGGAAACTGCACGACTTGTCGGGTGTTCGGGGAGTGCTGTTATTAGTGTCGCCAACATCTGGCGAAACCAAGGTGAAAACACGTCCAGACGTTGTGGGATTGGGCCGCGCCCCTCATTACAGATGCAGGATGTTGTAGGCTGGACAGACTGGTCAAACAGGACAACTACGAACTGTGGCGCAACTAACATCAGACTTTAATGCTGCATCTGAACACACGATGTACAGAACAGTCCCAATGATGGGCCTCCACAGACGACGGGCCATGCATGTGCCAATGTTAACACGATGACATCAGCAAATATGACAGGAATTGGCACTGGACGTCGCAGTGGCGGAGCGTTGCATGGTCTGATGAATCCTGATAACTTCTTCATCATACCGATGGGAGGGCTCTAATCCATCGTCTTCCAGGGCAACAGCTCTTTGACACCTGTACGGCAGGATGGGGACATGCTGCTGGTGGCTCCATTATGCTCTGGAGAACATTGATGTGGGTATCTATGGGACCAGTGGAGGTCGTGCAAGGCACCATGAAGGCCAAGGGGTATCGTACATTGGTTGCAGACCATGTACACCCCTTCGTTACGTTCATATTTCCCAACAGCAGTGGCATTTTTCAACAAGATAATGCGCCAAGTTGCAAGGCTAGAGGTGTGATGAAGTGGTTTGAGGAATCCAATGGCGATTTCCAATTGATGTGCTGGCTCCCAACTCGCTACGTCTGAACCTGATCAAACACATCTGGGATGTGATTGAATGTGGTGTCAGAGCTCATCGCCCCCTCTCCAGAATATACGCTAATTAGTTGACTTGTGTGTGCAGATATGGTGCCAACTACTTCCAGCGACCTACCAAGGCCTCACTGCTTCAGTGCCATGGGGTGTCGTCAACATTTCCTCTGCCATACGTGGACATACTAGCTATTATGTAGGTGGTCATAATTTATTGGCTGATCACTGTAGATCCACAACCACTACTATCCACAACTACCTACATGCTGTCCTAAAAGCTTCAGCTGCTAAGAAAATGGCTGCTGGAATAGTTCCAGACCTGTCCAAAGCGTTTTATATTATAGGTCATGCTGCTCTACTGAATGATTTCGAAATAAAATGGATTGGCAGTACAATATATGAATCGATTAAATACTACCTCACTAACTGTAAAAACAAGGTGTTCTTAAGCAAGACATATCACAAAAACAAGCACAATCTCATCAGATAAAACTTTAATGAAATATAGTTCTCTGCAAAGATCCACATCAAGTGTAATTTTCTTTCTCTTATACCATACATTATTGATCCAAGTGATACTGTTTATGCTAAATAGAAAACTGTACTGCCTAGAAACACCGGAATTTTAACTATGAAGTTAGGAAAACAACTATCATTTCTTGAAAATAAACAGCAAAAGTTAAAGATTGCTTAATGATATGAATTTTTTATGTATAATTTTGTAGAGTGACCTAAAAGGGTACACACACGTTCAAACTCTTCAACCAAATTATCATCTATAGCTACATCTTAATCTACATCGATATTCTTCAAACCATGCACTTCAGAGGGGCAGAGGGTAGGTCCCACTGCATCAGTTATTAGGCTTTTTCCCTGTTCCATTCACATACAAAGCACAGGAGAACACTTTTTTAAATGGCACTGTGTATGCTGTAATTAATCTAATCTGTCCTCACGATCTCTACAACAGTGATATGTAGGGGGTTGTAGTATATTCCTACAGTCATAATTAAAGTCGGTTCTTGAAACTTTATAAGTAGACTTTCGTGGGATAGATAACATCTGTCTTCAAGAGTCTCCAAATTTAGTTCCTTCAGCGTGTCTGCGACACTCTCCCATGTGTCAAACAAACCTATGACCATTTGTGCTGCCCTTCGCTGTAAATGTTCAATATCCCCTATTAGTCCTATTTGCTATGCATCCCACAGGCTTCAGCTATATTCTAGGATGGGCCACTTGAGTGATTCGTAAGCAATCTTCTTTGTAAATTGATTGCATTTCCCCAGTATTCTACCAATAAACCGAAGTCTACCACCTGCTTTACCCACGACTGAGCCTATGTGATTATTACATTTCATATCCCTGCAAAGTGTTCCACCCAGGTGTTTGTATGAGCTGGTCGACTCCAACTGTGACTCAGTGACATTACAGACATAGAATACCACGTTTTTGTGACGTGCAGAAGTTTACGTTTCTGAAAATTTAAACAAGTTGCTAGTCTTTGCTCATTTTGAAATCTTATTAAAATCTGAATGAATATTTATGCAGCTTCTTTCAGACAGTACTTCATTATAGATAACTGCATCATCGGCAAAAAGTCTGAAGTTACTATTAGTATTCTGTACAAAGTCATTAATATACAACGTGAACAGCAAGGCTCCCTGTACACTCACCTGGGACACACCCGAAGTTACTTTTATATGTGACGATGGCTCTCCATCCAGAATAACATGCTGCCACCTCCCTACCAGAAAACCCTCAGTCAGTCGTAAATTTCGCCTGATAATCCATGTGGATGTATCTTTGACAGTGAGTGTAAGTAGATAATAAATGTAGGTTCTGCACCACTAGACAAATTTTATAAAAAATAAAAACTTGCTCATTAACACTCGCATTTTTTATTTTCCATAAATTGATGTAATAACCCAGAACCTACATTTATTATCTACTCTCCAATTTACCTAATAATAATATAATATAATAAAGTAATATAATAATAGCTACAACAAAAAATCATTTTAGATACATTTCCCATAGGCGAATGTAATGTAATTAAATATATTAGAGAATTAACTATTATTTTGAAAAACAATTTTCAAAAAATCATTTTTAAAAACTTTTTCTTAGCCCCAAAAAATGTCTTATTTTTGACTTTTGTGGAAAACGTGTTTTTTAAAAAATTATATTAAAAAATAAGTAAATAAAAATCATGTTTTGACAACTTATTCTTAGTCCCAAAAATTGTCATATATTTGACTTTTGTGAAAAACGTGATTTTATAAAATTCTATTGAAGAATAAGTATATAAGATTACTTATTTTCTGCTTTAGCAGCCATAATATTATTATGTCATTGTTTGTAAATGTTTTTTGAGATAAGACTTATTTACAGTTTAACCACATTCAGATACATAATAAAAGTACTTTACTTTGCTTTCAGCTACCTAGTTTCAGCTACTTTTTTAAAACAATTTATTAATAAAAATGTATTAGTTAGCAAATATAATTATATATGAAATGAAATGAAATGAAATGGAAAAATAAATAAAATGAATTACTTAACAAAGTACATTATTTTAAAAACCATAGTGTATATGATTAAAATGTATTAGTTGTCAAAATTAAATAATTAAAATGAAGTAGTTAAAAAATTAAATTATATTAAAATTTTCAGTTTTTATTTTTGTATCTTTCTTAAAATGTTTCAGAAAAGTAAATACACATGAATTTAGCATTTTTATAAATTTTTTAAGTTTTTCGTTCATTTATATAGAAGCAAATATTAATAAATAAACATTTTCAGTAAGTATTCTATGTTGTGCATCGTGTGTAAGATTCTTTTTACCGCACATAATTACATAAGCAAGTGTATCATTTGGAACTTTATCATTAAAAGTTGCACAAAGTTTCATAATTGTTTTTGTGTAGTTACAATGTTCTTTCTACGTGTCATATTGATTACATAAATTGGATAATTATTTATAAAAATAAATGGACTAATATCAATATCTGATTTTAGTAAAATAATTGTTTTAAAATCAAGAAATGCATCATATGCTTCAAGAAAATTATTTGGAGGATTGATATTCCAAATTTATTGAGGAAAAACTTCACTTCTGCCATTTTTTAAATATATATTCTGTGGTTTAACATGATCAAATATTGATAATCAACTGATTATTTTTACGATTTGTGTGAAATACAACAAATACAATTTATGGCACGTCAAATTCTGTAGAGTTATAGTACTTTGTTATATCTAGTTCAAAACTGTTTTTACCAGGTAAACCAGCAACTTCTTCTGTTTGAAGTTCATAAAAAAATAGGAATTTAGCGATTTTTAAAAATCACATTGTTCAAATTCATAATTTGGTTCATATTTAACAACAGGTACACGAATTTCCATACATTCTAAAATAATTTTAGTTTCTTTAGGTAACGTATCTTTTATTTCAATTCCAGCATCATTGGTATCAGACCAATGTAGAATTTCATCACCAGAAGATGAACTACATGTAAAATTTACAGTTAAGTATCCTTGAAACATATTTCCTTTATAATCTTTAAAAAAATCCACCAAGTAATGATAATGGATAAAGTACTTTATTTTTTTTACTATTTATTTTTCCTGTGCTAAGAATATTTCCTTCTAAACTTATTTTGTCACTAACAGATGAAGTTAATTGTAATAAAACTGTTGATAAAATAAAAGGATGTTCAATTCTAGATAAAATATTATTTCCTTTTTTTATTGTTACATAGCCAAACAATTTAGTTAGATAATTATCAATTAACTTTGTGTCTAGTTCTCCATCATAAGTTGGATAATCTGTACCATCATTTCCAATAATACTAAAATTCAGGTATAATTGTGCATCATTTGGATGTAGCCAACCATCACCAGTATCTATTTCAATTTCTGTATAGTGTTAGGAACATTTAAAGTATTTTTTGTTTTTTCATTAACAGGAAATGAATAAAATTGATAAATTTCAATTTTATTTATGATGCAGTCTAATATTATTTTAGTAATTATTTATTAAAGAAAGATATTTTAAAATTACTGTTGCAGTAGCACCATAAAAGTCAATTCAATTATCATTTACATCAGTTATAGTAACTTCTAATTCCTGAAATGTAGTGAAAATAGGAACATTTACAAGATATTTTGGTTCATAAATTATTTGTCCACCAAATCCTGCATTAGGCTTAAATGAAGCAATAGTATTAGTTTCATTATGAAAATGATAATTTTGTTTTCCATACATTCCATCAGCAAGATAAAAATTTATACATATCAATTCAAAAGGAATTAATTTAGGAACATCTTTAGCTACAGCTTTTTCATTAGGTAAAACAAGTTCACATTTACAACCAAGTACATTTCCAAAGATATCCTTTATATCCATATATAATTTTACTTCACTTTCAATAATAATTATATTTAAAATTTCATCTGCTTTAATGTGTACATTAGGTTTCTCCGAATGTATAAGTTTGTTTAAACTTTTTATGCTCTATTGACCTACAGAAATTTCTATTGTTTCACCATCACAATAAGGTTATTATTTTTTGTTGTAATATTTGGTGTTAAGAAAATTGAATAAAAACCAACTAATAAATCATTCTCATAATTATCATGTATTGGAACCGTTAACCTTTTTCTAAGTATACTAGATTTATCACAAAGTTGAAAAAGATGACTTATTTACTACTGAAAAATTATTAATAAGTAAAAAATTAATAAAAAGAGAAAAATATAAATAAATGTAAAAATATAAATAATTTAAAAATATAAATAAATTATAAAATATAAATAAATAAAAAATTATTAAGTAAATGAACAAAACCGTTTGGGAACATCAAGTAACAATTCTAGAAAATAATTTAAAAAACAAACACAGTAAACTTTTACCAAATTCTATTAGATGTCCAATAATTGGATCAAGTGGTCGTGGAAAAACAATATTAATGATTGTAATTATATTTTAGCTCCAGGATGGTTAAATTGGAATAAAATTAAACATTTGTGTATTTTTTCGAAAAGGTTAGATAACTAAAGTATCAAGAATTTATAAAACAATGCTAAAAAGTTGAAGATAACAATTAATAAACAAACTGTTTGTTTTATTGAAAATAATGAAGACATTATGCAATGAGATTAATGTAAAGAAAATTCAGTTGCTGTATTTGTTGATTTTCATTTAGAAAATCAAGATTTTGTTAGAGATTATTTTACAACAGGCAAAGACAATGATATAGATTGTTTTTATTTAGCTCAAAAATATTCAAAAATACCAAAACAGCTAGCTACAGAAAATTTAAAGTTTTTAAATATATTTAGGCAAAATGATACAATTTTAAATAATATTTATGATGAATTTGTTTGTAGAGATTTAAAGTTTGATAATTTTAAAGAAATGTGCAGTAAAAGTAGCAATGATGACTTTGGTTTCTTAACAATAGGTATGACTAGAAAATTTAAAGGAGGAAAATTTAGAAATAAAATACCTTTTTAACAACATAATTATTAAATAAAATCATTAATTCAAACATTAAACAAAAACATAAACATAAACATAAGTATAAACATAAATGTTAAATATATATGTTAACCCAAACATTAAATATAAATGTTAAACACAGACATAACCTTTAAATACAAACGTAAAACATAGATATAAATGTTAAACATAAACATTAAACATAGTTAATGTTTTTTCTTCCTTAATAAATGTTTGCATAGTATGATAAGGTATTTGTAAGAAAAAGAAAAACAAACTCGAAAGGAAGCTGCAGAATTATAAGAAAATTGTAAACTTTGGAAAACGCTACCACGAACAGAATATGATAAATATAAAAAGAAAGATCAAAATGTTATTGATGCTATTGAAAAAGTAAAATGAGATATTGAGTGTTTAGGTGATAATGTTGTAAAAGCAATTGAAGAAAATAGGGAAGTTGAAAAATAAATGTTTCCACATCGTTATCATATAGAAGATTCTGGAGATTTATCACCAATTAAAACATTACAAGATTCGTCTGATGATATTCCTGGAAAATATGATTATACATTAACTGAAACAGAAATTAATGACATATTTAATAAATATGATGAAGAAAATAAAAGTAAAAATATAAATGGAAATACAAGTAAAAATATAAACGAAATTAAAACATAAATGTTACTAAAGAATGATAAAGTATATAAATCTTTGTGAAGATAAAGTATTTGGTTTAAAACCTGTTGGTATGTTTAAATATGATGGTAATTTACCTGAAGAATTTAATGGTGATAATATAAAAATTGGTGTTAAAACATATGAAGGTACAGATGGATTGATGGAACTTTTAAGTGAAAAAACAGTTACTATGGAATATTTAAATAAAAAGTTTGATGCTGTAGATTTATCAAATTACAAAGATACATTTTTAATTAGAAGCATTATATTCTGATAATAATCCAAATAAAATAAGATGAAGTAGAGGTAATGACTATAATTACTTAATAAAAGAAATTGTTGATGTATATTCTCCAAATTTAACAAAACAAACTGTAGACTCTTCAGATAATAGTTCTCCAGAACCAAAAGGTAAAGGTTTAATTAAAAAATATGCAGATAAATCAATTGAATATGTTTGGATGAATGATGGTAGACAAATAATTGATAGATTAGCAGAAATTCATAGTGAAGAACTAGCTGGAAATAAAACTTATCATAATGAAAAAGTTAGAATTGCACAAATATTAACAAATATATTTTGTCATTTTGTAATTGAAAATGCAAAAGAAATTACATGTTTAATTAGATTTTTAAATAATCTTCCACACGGATTTGGAAAAGTGATAAATATGGAAAAGGATTTAAAACACTTCAAGTAAAAACTACCTTTTGAATCGCCTTTGCCTGTTTATAATTATTGTGGTCCAGGTACAATATTAGAAGAAAGGTTAAAGAAAGGTAATAAAGATATAAATCCATTAGATGAAACTTGTAAAAAACATGATATTGATTACAGAGGTAATAAAGATTTACAAAAAAGATATGAAGCTGATGTGAACTTCAGTTAACTGCAAAAGAAAATATGTATGCAAGTGATGCTTCATTGGTGAAAAAGTAGCAGCTGCTGCTATTACAGGAATAATGTATGGATAAATAAAATTAGCTATGGGTTTAGATCCTGATGAAAATGGTTGGGGATTGTAAAAAACTTTATAAATTTTTAAACTCCTTAAATTTTTTACTATATAAAAATAAACTATAATTTTTTAAACTTTCTAAAAATACTTATTAAATTTTTAATTCAATAAATGAATAACTCTACATTTGATTATACTTTGCTACCTAGTGGCAAAACTAAACGAAAATCAATTAAATTAAAATTAAATAATGAACAATTAAATGTAATTTAACCATTTTTGACAGATGTTCAATAAAGGAAAAAGGAAAAGAAACTTGGTGGAAATTTACTTGTTACATTAGGTATTCCTGTTGTTAAAACATTATTGAATATTTAACAAAAATGAATGAACAACTTGAAGGAGGATTTTTACCATTATTATTAGCTGCATTACCATATATAGCATCAATGGTTCATTAGCTGGAGAATATGCAGCAACTGCAAATGCAGCAATAACTAAAAAGATAAATTATAAACTATAAGAAGAACAGAAAAGACATAACTCAGAAATGGAAAATAAAGTAGGTAATGGAATAAATAAAAAAATAATAAATAAATATCCTAATAATTAAGCAATTTTGACATAGAAAAATTAACTAAATAATTAAAAATTAAAAACTGTGGATGTGTACATATGTTTGATGAATTGCAAAGTAAACCATTTAAAATTGAATGTGGTATGGTTAATTTAGAGACAGCTGACAATCCTTGTATTCATTGGATTTGTTACTATCAAAATAATAATAAAACTGTGATTTTTGATTCATTTGTTGGTAATATACCAAAACAATTATTAAACTACTTAGCAAAAAAATGAACTATACTACAATACAAAAAGAATATAAAATTTTGATGAAGTAATATGTGGTCTTATATGATTATTTGTTGTAAAATTCATTTGTGAAAATTATAATTTTAATGATATTATAGATTTGAGAAATGGACATTTTTGGAAATAAGATACATTTATTTAAACAAGATGAACAAATAGTTAATACATCTACGTTCAATTTAGAAATAATTTTAAAAATTGAAAATATTATTATACAACTACAGTCATCTACAAATCCAAATATAAGTAATGTAATTGAACAATTATAAAAAGAATTTAAAGTTATTTTAAAAATAGCTAAAGGCTATATTGGTTTTAAATACAGAAGACTTGTTAATGTAAATGATTCAATTGATCTCAAGAGTGCTGTTACCAAAGAATACTTAGAAAAGGAATATGTTACAAAACCTGCATACACAAACATTCTAACACAATTTAATAACTATGTCAACAACACACAACTTAATGAAAAAATTAATCAAACTAATCAAGATAACTACAACACTTTCAAGAATTTCTTTACAAAAAAGGAAATAGAAAAAGCTTTTTCAGATTATTACACAAAAACATATATATAAGTTAAGTAATCTTAAAGATAAGGTATATGAAAAACAAATTATTGAATTTTCTTTCATAACAGGTGGTGAACAAAAAATTTACAATTTTGAATATATTTTCATACTTAAAAGAAATATTGTTCTTTGAAAAATATAAATAGAGATTTTAACTATGATGATGTTCAAATAACAGTAAATGTGGTTGATAAGCTGTATCTAATAATAATAATCAATTAGGGTACACAAATAAAATTTTATAATGTAACATTTAAGGATTCTGTTAAATCTGTTCCTGTAGATGTAAATATATTTGTATTTAATGAAATAATAAAAACTATAGTAGATTACTTATTTACATAAATGGAAAACCATGATTATCATAGTTATTATTTAAAATGTAGGAAGTTTACTGAAACACATAATCCACATAGAGTATTTACTAAAAATGGAAGACAAAGAATTGAATGTCTTTGTACAATATCTATATCTAAAAAAAGTAACTTTGATAAAATAATTTTGTAGTTGGTGAAGGTTTGAATAATAATATCCATGAAAATATAATTAATGAATTACATAAACCCATTAGAAAGAATTTTAAAAGAAGAAATGTTGTTTCTTGTAATATAGATGATATATGGCAAGCTGATATAGTAGAAATTGGTTCTCGAATTGTAAAACGAATTTTTAAAATAAATAAAGATTATGAATATTTATTAACAATAATTGATGTTTTTTCAAAATATGCCTTTGCTGTACCTATTAAAACTAAAACAGCAAAAAATTTTAGTTGATGCATTTCAAATTATTTTTACATTTAGAAAGCCAAATAATTTATACACAGATAATGGTAAAGTATTTTATAACAAGCATCTGTTGTTGAACGTTTTAACAGAAACACTTAATGAAAAGATGTGAAAGAAATTTGCTTTACAGGGAAATTATAAATGGTTTAATTCAGTTAAAATGTAATTCAAGAATATCATAATACAAAACATTCAACAAACATGAAACAATAGAAGTAAGTGACAAAACATTAAAAATAAGTAATATTGTAACTAATGAAGAACCGAAATTTAATAAAGGTGATAAAGTTAGAATTAGTAAAGATAAAAGTCTTTTTGAAAGAGGATATACAGCTAAATGGTCAACAGAAGTATTTCATAATGTAGGTGTTCTTCATTCTATTCCAATTATATATAAATTAAAAGATAAAAAGGAAATGTTTATGAACAAGAACTGCAGAAAACGAAATACACAGATGTATACATAGTTCAAAAAGTTTTAAGAAAGAAAGGAGATAAATTTTATTTTAAATGGTTAGGTTTTGATAATTAACTCAACCATTGGATACGTAAAGAAGAACTACTTTTATAAAGAAGTAGTTTACTATTTAGTTGGACATTCCATTACATTTTAAAAAATAAGTGTCAAATCTTTCTATCAGATTTTAAATAAGAACATCTTGGATTTAGTTATATCATTTATTTTAATTATTTCGTCTTTTAATTAATACTTTCATCTTTTAATTGAATTCTACCATCTTTCATTTAAGTTATCTCGTTGTTTAATTTATTCATCCTTTGTAGTTTTTGTAGATACGATTTATTTGATTTTTGTAAAATTTTATTTTATCTTCGTAAAAAGATTCCGTTTATATGTAAAAAAATTATATACAATTTTTTTTATATTGCAATATTTACCATGTAGTAATGTATCTATTTTATTTTCCAATACATATCTTTTACTATAATGAGGATATAGTGCATTTTTGTTTATTTGAATTATAAATATTTCATGTTTTTCACTTTTAATTAATTTAAATTTTCTATATTGTTAAAAAAACAATCTTTGTAATCTTCTAAATATATTCTGTTTTTAACAACACACTTTTTTAATAGCTTGACATTTCTTTTCTATTTTGTCACCAACTTTAAATGCTCTTAAACCACAAAATCCATCCATTACCTTTCCATTACATCCATCTTTCACTTTACCAACTACTTTTTTATTTATTTGTGGAATATTATATTTATTATCGGTTAGATAATCATTTTTATCACAGTAATCAATCATCGATTTCATATCTTCATAGAAATCTTCTGTTTTAATATTATAAATATAACTATCTGTATTTCGATAACATAATTCAATATTTTCTTAATATTTAAGCTTCATAAGTGTATAATGAAAATTATAGATTAATTCTTCAGATAAATCAAGTATATTTAATCCAATATAAAAGGTTTATTAAATAATATTCACGGCTATCGCAACGAGAGTTCATTAAATATAGTTTTATGGTTTAGCTAGACATTTACCACGTATTTTACTATTTGAAACTATTTTTTATCTTGTCTATTTCTGATACTTTTCCATTGCTTTACAAAATACAGAATTATTCATTACTTTATAGAAAACTTCTTCAAAATCATTTGTAGCTTTAGTCCTTACTGTGTGTTTAGATCTATATATTTCTTTAAATAATTAGATTGTTTAAATTTTAAAACATTATGTATTTTTGTAAGTTGCATTCCAAAAGAGAAATATTGTTTAAGATTTCTATAATTAACTCCATATTTATAATTTTTTTCTAAAGTAACTATTAATTTAATTTCATTTGTACCTGGAACAAGTTTTGATTCAGGAGATAATGGAAAATCTTTTTGTAAATCATGTAATTCTTTTCGATATTCTAGATCTAGTTCAATTATATAACAATCTTGACTATTGTTTGAAATTTCCCTTCTTTTTGTACAATCAAAATTTTTTGGTTCTACCCATTTAAATCGACCATATTTTAAATATTGGCTCATAGCATATCCATAAAATTATTTGCATCTAGAAACATTATATATTTTGATATTTCTTTATTATTATAATCTTTTAAATATTTATTATTTGCTTTTAATGTCTTTTACAACATTGTGAAATTCGAACTCTTATTCCTTTTTCAACATTAAGAGCATATCATTGTTCAATAATTTTTAACATTGCCTCCCAAGATAATCCTGGTGCTGTAAAATACCAAGAAAGATCTAGATTATATGTATTTATCATGCTTTTCTAAAATTCTAAGTAACATCGCTTAACTATAATGCATCAGTTTTAAGATAAAAATCATGATTTTCACCAATATTTTTATACTGAATTCTTCCCAAACTAATTTTGCATGTTCATAATTTTCATCAGTTATATCACAATCATTTAATTTACTCTAAAACTTACTAAATCTACTAAATTAAATAATTCTGAACAAAAATTCTTTTTAATATTTGTTAATTGTTTTTCTTTAAATTTGATGAAAGTTTATCAAGTGAAAACTCCCTAAATTTAAATCTATCAACAAATCTCATTTTTAAAATTTGTGTATATTTACCAAATATAATATATTTATTTACATTATTTGGTACTATTTCCTTATCATCTTTTACAAAAAGATGTGTCATTACCTGATAAATTATGCATATAAATAGTTACAAAATCAGGATGTTTTTGTTTTAAATAACAATTACTACATAATTGAGCAATATATTTTCCAGTAAAATGATCATAATGACGTACCTATTAATTATTTTTTATATAATGACATTTCGTAGTGTACAAACTGAAGATTTATGAAATATTTTGTATTCATGAAGTGTAAAGGGACTCACATCTTCAATTTCAGAATATATTCTTCCAATTTATTCAAGTTCTTTGCTTACGCATTCAATAAATATTTTTATGACAATTTGCTAGTATATAAACCACAGGATCTTCATAATTTTCATATATATATTTAATATAATAACAAAATCCACTTGGTTCATGTTTTTGATATTTCATTGTATATGATTTTACAGGATTTGGTACACAATCATCAGTTTTGAAAAGTAAACTTTCAAAATCAGCATAAATAACAAATTGATATTTTTGTGTAATTTTATAATTATTAAAATTTACATAATCTTCTTCACTTGGTATTTCAACTTTTAATGGTATGTTAGTTAAACAGTTTGTTGTATAATTATCTAATTTTTCTTTACTACTAAAATGTAGTAAACTTAAATCACAAATAAATTTTGCTTCAGTATGTTTAGTCATTTGACTTGATACAAGTCTAGATAAATTTTTTAAATAACAGTTATATGTATTATTATGTTTATTAAAATAAATTAGATTTACATGTCCTTCTTTTTTAGATTTTGTTATTTTTAATGGATATACTTAATAGTTTTCATCTTCATGACTGAACATTAATAGATACATTAATTACACAGGAAATTCAATATTTTCGAGTTTTTTATCAAGATCAAGTCCAACATCTACATTTTGTTCTTCTTTTAGCATTTTTATCTACAGGAAATGAAGCTGCATTTATAGACCATAGAAAACATTTTTTACATTAATGCAAAATTTTTTGTTTTTTATTAATTCAGGTGACTCAATATAAGATGATCCTTTTATATTAACTGCTAGTTGTAAACATATAATTCTATTTAACGACCATCCTAATCCTTGTGCTTCATAATTAGAAAATTTTTCTCAAATATGTCCTTTATCATATTTGAATTTTTTTTAATATTTTTCTGGTAAAATTGTAGATTTTGGTGTTTCTTGTCCAAATTCTTGATATTTTTCATTTATTTCATCTGTTTGTATTTTACATACACAATATAAAAAAAATTTATGTTTACTCCATGATGTACTGTCAAATAGTCTGCAACAATTTAAAAACACTTGTTTTTACTGCATTTACGAAATGGTTAAGATCAAGTATTTAAATACTATTTTTTAAATTATAGTTTGTAATCTAATTACAATTGCTCTTCCAACTAAGTAATCTCTAATTGTCTTTCTGTCTCTTGGTTTTACAAATATATTTGTAGAAAATGGAAACATTCTTTTAATGGTTTATCTTCTTTAGTTAGAAGAACCTTATAAATATAATAAAATGGCATCTTTTTCTAAGGGTTTTCACTACTCACATATTTATTATTATTTTTTACAATATTTTTGTTATTTTCACTGTGTTCAGGTATATGAATTATAACAGAATTTTTGTAATTTATACTTTCTTCACTTTATTTTCACTTCCTTCAGATTGATTATTTTTTGAACAATATTTGTTTTATTTTCACTTGTTTCATACATTATTTCTAACAAAATACGGATGATTACTAATAATAATTGAACGATTACTAATAATATATCTAATTAAATAAGATTTATGTAAATTTGAATATTCTAGTAAATTATTTATTTTACAAAACTCATGAAGTTTTGCAACATTGAATTGTTGTGCAATAATGTTGCTTTCCATTTATCTCTTCTATTTACTAAAAGAAAATTTATTAATTTTGTAAAAACTGTTTTTTAATGATAATTATTTAATAGGTGCATATGGATAGTTATTTAATTAATAATTAATTAAAAAGAGAAATAGTATATTATTAACTTTAACAATCAATTAGTTTTTAAGCAATTAGTTTTTAAAATAATTAGTTTTCTATTTAGTTTACTCTTAAATTTAACAATCAATTAGTTTGCTCTTCTATTTACTACAAAAAATTCATTAGATTTGTAAGAATTATTTTTATTAATAAATTAATAATTCTTTAATTGATGTGTATGTATTATTATATAATAGATAACTAATTGTAAAGTACTATTATTTCATAAATAATAAATCATAATTTTAATGCTTTCTTATTCTTTTTATATTCTAAAGTACATTTCTTAGATTCATTATTATGTTTATCTTTATGTGATGGGTTTATATAACAACAATGTAATTCTTTAATTTCATGACAAAGTTTTCATTTCTTTTTAGATGTAGATTTTTATTCAGTTATAACTTCCTCATTATTCATTGTAGATTTAGATTTGTCTTCATTTTTCATTGTTAATAACTATTTTGTATGGTCTTCACTTGTATTTCATCTTAAATATTCTTTAAAATAATATTTAGCAAAATCTTTTCCACATACACAAGGAATTCGGTTTGTATTGTAATTTTGTACATGATATTTATTAAACATTGTCTAAATATAGTTCTATAGCCATCTTCTGTAAATTTTGTAAAGTAAAATTATCAAATGATTTCTCTGTATTATAATATTTACAAAATTTTGGTGTAACAAAACAATCTTGTTGAACTTGTCCCATTTAGATATAAAAATTTACTAGAATTCCAAAAAGTAAATATTTATAATTTTTTAATTTTAGTTTTAATTGTTCATATAAATTATTTAAAAATAATCATCGTTGAATCATCATCAGATTCAGAATCCTTATTGCTAAATTGTCAATTTCTGTCAAATAAACGATTAAAAGAGCTTGTGGTTTCTGGTAAGGAATCAAAAAATTGATCAAAAGATCTAATTGTAGTTACTTGTAAAGAATCAAGTGTTGTCAATATGTAAACTGATGTCGATTTTTTATTTTAATAATAGTTTTACAAAGTGGGCAATTTTCTTTTTTCTTTAACCATTTGTCAATACATTCTTTCTGAAAAATTTGATTTCAATTTGTTTTTATAAAGTGAATATTACTTTCATCACTTAAGCAAATAGGACAAACAATATCTTTTTCTCACATCTCAATTATATCATAAGTATCTTTTTGTTTAGCTTGCATTTCGTTTTGCTTCTCTATTTATAAGAAATAATTTTTATTAGATTTATAAAAAATAAAAAATAATCATTTAGCTACAATTTCAAAATTACAATATTGTTAAAAAATCACATTGTGAACTCTGTATCATGAAATTCATTATTTATATTTTTAAGTTTCTTCATTCCTTTATATATCAGTTTCATTTGCCCTTTCCTACTTTTTTCATGTTCCCAAGGATCAATTAATATGTAATATCTTTTTAGTAAAATAACATTAAAATCATTATTAAGTTCCATACAAATTTTTTCTCCATATCTAGTATTTAAATTTTCACAGTCAGTAATATCATATAAAATATTTGTCTCTAGTTCACTTATATTTTTAATCTCTTTTGAGACACTAACATCATTGAGTTTCTTGATTATTGTCTCCATTTATGTAGAAAAACTTTTATTACTTTTACAAAAATAAATTTAGAGTTTATATTAATAATATTTTTCTAAAATGTGCTTTGTTAAATAATATATTTTTATTTACTTGCATTCACAATGTAAAATTATTTTTCTCATTATTTTTTTTCTTTAAATGGACAACACTAAGCCACTGTTGAGACAGTGTAGTGAATGTATGATTAAAAAAAGTATTGAGGAAATCTATAAAGATAAATATCGAACAGGTGGACATTGTTATGTATGTAAAGAATATAAGAAAATTAAGTTGACTTGTAAATGTGGTAGAACTGTAAATAAGTGTTATTGCAAAAAACATTTACAAACAACAACTCATAATAATCTTATGGCTGCTAAAGCAGAAGGTTAATAATTTTATATACCTTCCTTTAATATAATTTTAAAAAACACGTTTTTCATGAAAGTGGAAAATAGAACAATTTTTAGGGCTAAGAAAAAGTTGTTAAAAATGCTATTTTAATAGTTGTTTGTGAAAACAATAGTTAATTCTCTAATATATTTGATTACATTACGTTCACCTATGGGAAATGTATCTAAAATAAAATGATTTTTTATTATAGCTATTATTATTTTATTTTAGTATATTATATTACTATTAGGTAAAATGGATAGTAGATAATAAATGTCAGTTCTGGGTTATTATATCAATTTTATGGAAAATATAAAATGCGAGTGTGAATGAGCAATTTTAAATTTTTTATAAAATTGGTCTAATGATCTGTAACCTACATTTATTCTCTACTAGTGTAGATGTGGTACTGAGTGAAAGGCTTTTCAGAAATCAAGAAATACTGAATCTCCCTGACTGCTTACATCCAAAGGCAGTATGGCATGTGAGAAAAGTCTTAGTTTGGTTTTAATGAAAGACATTTTCTGAATCCATGCTGGTTAGCACGGAGGAGATCATTTTGTTCGAGATACCTCCTAATGTTTGACTTCTGAATATGTTCTAAGATACTACAACAAACCAGTGTCAAAAATTCTGGACAGCAGTTTTATGGGTCAGTTCTACTATCTTTTTTATGACTGGGTGTGACCTGTACTTTCTTCAAACTACTGGGCAGGGTTTTTTGTTCGAGATTTATGATAGGTTATAGTTACAGGAGGGGCTCACTCAACTGAAAATTCATTATACATTGGTCAGCAAGTATATTGTGGCTATTTAATTCATAGCCAGTATTTCCACCTTTGGCACAGATGATAGAGGCAAAGTGTCATGGCAAGGAGTCAATGAAGCCTTGGTAGGTCGCTGGGTTGAGATGGCACCAGATCCGCATACACAAGTCACCTAATTCCCATAAATTCCTTGGAGGGAGGCGTTGAGCTCTGACGCCACTTTCAGTCACATCACATATGTGTTTGATTGGGTTCAAATCTGGTGAGCTGGGAGGCAGCACATCAATTGCAACTCTCCATTGTGTTCCTCGAACCACTCCATCACACTTCTGCCTTGTGACATGTTGCATTATCTCGTGGAAAAATCCTACTGCCATTGGGAAACTTGATTGTCATGAAGGGTTGTAAGTAGTAGGACGAAGGATTTGTGGCCCCACTCTGCATTCTTGCCAAATCCATTCAAGTAGGTGGATCCAAGATGGCCGCTATAGATGTCGCAACGTCACACTGATGTCATGGCAGGAAGTTCTCCACCCCACAACCATCCCCCCCCCCTCCACTTCCCTCCCCTCCGCCATCTGGGAATTGTCAGGAAAAGGACTCAATCTGTGCTGAGCTGCTGGATAGGACAAAAGTAAGTGTTTATTTTGTATGCATTGTGGTATATTGTTTATTTAAACAGTTTTAGTTTTCATTGACAGTAGCTCCATCCAGTGTGTTCACCTTGAGGTCCGTCCGCCCCCTGTAGCTGAGTGGTCAGCGCCACAGGCTGTCAATCCTAGGGGCCTGGGTTCGATTCCCGGCTGGGTCGGAGATTTTCTCCACTCAGGGACTGGGTGTTGTGTTGTCCTAATCATCATCATTTCATCCCCATCGACGCGCAAGTCGCCGAAGTGGCGTCAAATCGAAAGACTTGCACCGGGCGAACGGCCTACCCAACAGGAGGCCCTCGTCACACGCCATTATTATTATTATTACATTGAGGTCCAGAGTCTAACTGACCTAATTCACAAGAACACTACCAAAGGCTGTTGCTGGCCCTCCCCTCCCCCCTATCCCACCCCTCCCCTCCCGTGATGTAATCCAAGATGGTAGTGAAGGAAAAAAAAACAGGAAATTCGCTCAGTCGGTGCTGAGCTTCCCAAGAGGACGGACATTATTGTTTACTGTGTACTGTGTGTTCAATGGATGAGATTCCTATGCTTGAGAAAGAAGAGTTTAAAAGATATATTAACTGTGATCATGCAGCTGAGGACTGTGTCTATAGCCACCTGCACAATGCTTGGGAAGCAATGATATTTGGTGAATGTCTACATCTACATCTACATTTATACTCCGCAAGCCACCCGACGGAGTGTGGCGGAGGGCACTTTACGTGCCACTGTCATTACCTCCCTTTCCTGTTCCAGTCGCATATGGTTTGCGGGAAGAACAACTGTCTGAAAGCCTCCGTGCGCGCTCTAATGTCTCTAATTTTACATTCGTGATGTCCTCGGGAGGTATAAGTAGGGGGAAGCAATATATTAGATACTTCATCCAGAAATGCACCCTCTCGAAACCGGGCGAGCAAGCTACACCGCGATGCAGAGTGCCTCTCTTGCAGAGTCTGCCACTTGAGTTCGTTAAACATCTCCGTAACGCTATCACGGTTACCAAATAACCCTGTGACGAAAAGTGCCGCTCCTCTTTGGATCTTCTCTATCTCCTCCATCAACCCGATCTGGTACGGATCCCACACTGATGAGCAATACTCAAGTATAGGTCGAACGAGTGTTTTGTAATCCACCTCCTTTGTTGAAGGACTACATTTTCTAAGGACTCTCCCAATGAATCTCAACCTGGTACCCACCTTACCAACAATTAATTTTATATGATCATTCCACTTCAAATTGTTCCGCACGCATACTCTCAGATATTTTACAGAAGTAACTGCTACCAGTGTTTGTTCCGCTATCATACAATCATACAATAAAGGATCCTTCTTTCTATGTATTCGCAATACATTACATTTGTCTATGTTAAGGGTCAGTTGCCACTCCCTGCACCAAGTGCCTATCCGCTGCAGATCTTCCTGCATTTCGCTACAATTTTCTAATGCTGCAACGTCTCTGTATACTACAGCATCATCTGCGAAAAGCCGCATGGGACTTCCGACACTATCTACTAGGTCATTTATATATATTGTGAAAAGCAATGGTCCCATAACACTCCCCTGTGGCACGCCAGAGGTTACTTTAACGTCTGTAGACGTCTCTCCATTGATAACAACATGCTGTGTTCTGTTTGCTAAAAACTCTTCAATCCAGCCACACAGCTGGTCTGATATTCCGTAGGCTCTTACTTTGTTTATCAGGCGACAGTGCGGAACTGTATCGAACGCCTTCCGGAAGTCAAGAAAAATAGCATCTACCTGGGCGCCTGTATCTAATATTTTCTGGGTCTCATGAACAAATAAAGCGAGTTGGGTCTCACACGATCGCTGTTTCCGGAATCCATGTTGATTCCTACATAGTAGATTCTGGGTTTCCAAAAACGACATGATACTCGAGCAAAAAACATGTTCTAAAATTCTACAACAGATCGACGTCAGAGATATAGGTCTATAGTTTTGCGCATCTGCTCGACGACCCTTCTTGAAGACTGGGACTACCTGTGCTCTTTTCCAATCATTTGAAACCTTCCGTTCCTCTAGAGACTTGCGGTACACGGCTGTTAGAAGGGGGGCAAGTTCTTTCGCGTACTCTGTGTAGAATCGAATTGGTATCCCGTCAGGTCCAGTGGACTTTCCTCTGTTGAGTGATTCCAGTTGCTTTTCCATTCCTTGGACACTTATTTCGATGTCAGCCATTTCTTCGTTTGTGCGAGGATTTAGAGAAATAACTGCAGTGCGGTCTTCATCTGTGAAACAGCTTTGGAAAAAGGTGTTTAGTATTTCAGCTTTACGCGTGTCATCCTCTGTTTCAATGCCATCATCATCCCAGAGTGTCTGGATATGCTGTTTCGAGCCACTTACTGATTTAACGTAAGACCAGAACTTCCTAGTATTTTCTGTCAAGTCGGTACATAGAATTTTACTTTCGAATTCACTAACGCTTCACGCATAGCCCTCCTTACGCTAACTTTGACATCGTTTAGCTTCTGTTTGTCTGAGAGGTTTTGGCTGCGTTTAAACCTTGAGTGAAGCTCCCTTTGCTTTCGCAGTAGTTTCCTAACTTTGTTGTTGTACCACGGTGGGTTTTTCCCGTCCCTCACAGTTCTACTCGGCACGTACCTGTCTAAAACGCATTTTACGATTGCCTTGAACTTTTTCCATAAAAACTCAACATTGTCAGTTTCGGAACGGAAATTTTCGTTTTGATCTGTTAGGTAGTCTGAAATCTGCCTTCTATTACTCTTGCTAAACAGATAAACCTTTCTCCCTTTTTTTATATTCCTACTAACTTCCATATTCAGGGATGCTGCAACGGCCTTATGGTCACTGATTCCCTGTTCTGTACATACAGAGTCGAAAAGTTCGGGTCTGTTTGTTATCAGTTGGTCCAAGATGTTATCTCCACGAGTTGGTTCTCTGTTTAATTGCTCGAGGTAATTTTCGGGTAGTGCACTCAGTATAATGTCACTCGATGCTCTGTCCCTACCACCCATCCTAAACATTTGAGTGTCCCAGTCTATATCTGGTAAATTGAAATCTCCACCTAAGACTATAACATGCTGAGAAAATTTATGTGAAATGTATTCCAAATTTTCTCTCAGTTGTTCTGCCACTAATGCTGCTGAGTCGGGAGGTCGGTAAAAGGAGCCAATTATTAACCTAGCTCGGTTGTTGAGTGTAACCTCCACCCATAATAATTCACAGGAACCATCCACTTCTACTTCACTACAGGATAAACTACTACTAACAGCGACGAACACTCCACCACCGGTTGCATGCAATGTATCCTTTCTAAACACCGCCTGTACCTTTGTAAAAATTTCGGCAGAATTTATCTCTGGCTTCAACCAGCTTTCTGTACCTATAACGATTTCGGCTTCGGTGCTTTCTATCAGCGCTTGAAGTTCCGGTACTTTACCAACGCAGCTTCGACAGTTTACAATTACAATACCGATTGCTGCTTGGTCCCCGCATGTCCTGACTTTGCCCCGCACCCGTTGAGGCTGTTGCCCTTTCTGTACTTGCCCGAGGCCATCTAACCTAAAAAACCGGCCAGTCCACGCCACACAACCCCTGCTACCCGTGTAGCCGCTTGTTGCGTGTAGTGGACTCCTGACCTATCCAGCGGAACCCGAAACCCCACCACCCTATGGCGCAAGTCGAGAAGTCTGCAGCCCACACGGTCGCAGAACTGTCTCAGCCTCTGATTCAGACCCTCCACTCGGCTCTGTACCAAAGGTCCACAGTCAGTTCCATCGATGATACTGCAGATGGTGAGCTCTGCTTTCATCCCGCTAGCGAGACTGGCAGTCTTCACCAAATCAGATAGTCGCCGGAAGCCAGAGAGGATTTCCTCGGATCCATAGCGACACACATCATTGGTGCCGACATGAGCGACCACCTGCAGATGGGTGCACCCTGTACCCTTCATGGCATCTGGAAGGACCCTTTCCACATCTGGAATGACTCCCCCCGGTATGCACATGGAGTGCACATTGGTTTTCTTCCCCTCTCTTGCTGCCATATCCCTAAGGGGCCCCATTACGCGCCTGACGTTGGAGCTCCCAACTACCAGTAAGCCCACCCTCTGCGACCGCCCGGATCTTGCAGACTGAGGGGCAACCTCTGGAACAGGACAAGCAGCCTTGTCAGGCCGAAGATCAGTATCAGCCTGAGACAGAGCCTGAAACCGGTTCGTCAGACAAACTGGAGAGGCCTTCCGTTCAGCCCTCCGGAATGTCTTTCGCCCCCTGCCACACCTTGAGACGACCTCCCACTCTACCACAGGTGAGGGATCAGCCTCAATGCGGGCAGTATCCCTGGCAACCACAGTCGTAGTCCGATCGGGGGATGCGTGGGACGAGCTGGCCGTCCCCGACAAACCCCCATCCTGAACCCCACAGTGATGTCCATTGGCAACAGCCTCAAGCTGTGTGACCGAAGCCAACACTGCCTGAAGCTGGGAGCGAAGGGATGCCAACTCAGCCTGCATCCGAACACAGCAGTTGCAGTCCCTATCCATGCTAAAAACTGTTGTGCAAAGAACGTCTGAACTAATCTACATAGAGCGCAAACAAATCGACACAAAATTTAAACGGTTATTAAATTACAAGATTGCCTAGTAAATGCAGTAATGCTGCTACTTGCGCACTGCTGACACACTGCTCGGCGGCGGAAGGAGACTACGCGAATTTACACTATTCAGGTACTAAAACGCGATGCTACAACTCTCAAATACTATAATACGCCAGAAATTTGTGAATTAGACAATGCAAGTACCAAAAACACGCAAAGAAATTAAGAATTAAACTATGTAGCAAATGAGTGAGCTAGGAGTATACGACTTGCTGCTGCAGCTGCTTATCCAACGACGGCAGGGAGCACACTGACTGTGACCAACCGACACTGGCCGTTCAAAACAAAAACAGAAGACCAACGACTACGCGAATTTACACTATTCAGGTACTAAAACGCGATGCTACAGCTCTCAAATACTATAATACGCCAGAAATTTATGAATTAGACAATGCAAGTACCAAAAACACGCAAAGAAATTAAGAATTAAACTATGTAGCAAATGAATGAGCTAGGAGTATACGACTTGCTGCTGCAGCTGCTTATCCAACGACGGCAGGGAGACGTATTCAATAATAAGACGAATAAGCTTCATCAAATAATGAAGATGCAGCAGGTTAGGGCTAAGTTACACTTCGCAACTCATGCTGATAAATATGTGTGCTATAACTGTAGGTCATCTGATAAAGATCCAGTCAGTCTCCGAAAGCCCAAAAGGCAAGACGTTCACCCTCTCCGGAGCGTGCACTCCTTGCCCCCCAGAGTCTTCGCGCCCGCAGGAAGAAGGGTTGCAGCACCGGCAACCAACAACCACAGGGCGGCCGTTCGCTAAGCACTTCCTGTCGCACTGGAAATACCTCAGCCATCTTTGTAGCACACGGATTTCCCTGGTCGTTGAACCGAACTGCCTCAGGAATTATTAAATCTGGTGCTTAAGCAATGTGCAGAACATTGTCACATACATACCTTGGAGATGTTACAGGACTAAATGTACCACTACACTAACAGAGAGAGAGAGCAGAGAGAGAGAGAGAGAGAGAGAGCAAGAATATTGAAAGAATTTGCGATGCAATTATAACGTTTTATTCCGAGGAATACCACCACCACACTTGAACACTGATTCTAAAATAAAGATCACAAGACATTTGTGAGCCCCGCCCTCTCCGAGACACTTCGCGTGCTTTTGTGGGAAATACCACAGACTTCTCTTGTCTTTAAGCATGAGCTGCTTCGGGAGTTACTAAATTCAATTGAATATGTCTCTAAATACACTTTCAAAACGATCGCTGCACAGTAGTTTGCTTCAGTTTTGCGATGTATACCGCCACACTTGAACACAGACTCAAAAAGATCAGAGCACACTTGTGAAACCTCCCTGAGATACTTCGCGCGCTTTTGTGGGAAATGCCACAACCTTCGCTTGTCTCTGAGCAACAGCTGCTTCAGGAGTTATTAAATCCAATTGAATACGCCTCTAAATACACTTGCAGAAAGATCGCTGTACAGTAGTGTGCTTCAGTTTTGCGATGCATACCGCCATACTTGAACACAGACTCTAAAAAGATTGTGGCACACCTGTGAAACCTCACAGTCTCTCTCCACTGCCCTGGAAAATTTCCGTGCATAAACAAATTATGTAAAGTGTTTAACGCCTCATTACATTTGAAAATGTTGTTTTAAACAATTTGTTTCAAATACACTCACACACAAAGCACTGTATTATCTTCCCAGATGCACGTGGAACAGAACTACATTATGGCAAAAGCACTCGAAAGTACATTGGGCAAGACTATTGTTTATAAATTGAAACTAAAATAAATGAGCGCAAATATACCGCGTCAAAACTCTGAAGACGATTGTTAAATACGCTATCACAGTAGTTTGCTACACGAGGCACTGTCATAATTCGCGACCCGCGAAACCGCGGCGCATCCGTCAGCGGCCGCAGCTCGCCAGAGAGTGAAGCGGTGACGGGAAGCGGAGCCACTCCAGCACAAAGAACGGATCAGCAGAACGACTAGGTATTTCCAGAGCCCCACGTGCAAAAGCGCACGCAATCCATGGCCAGCAGACCTTGTCCTGCGTACACAGACCAGCATCCATCGGTAGGTGGGGTGCAATGCTGCACTCCTATTGGCTCCTGAAAATACTGTTCAGGACTTTCCATCAACCGCGCTTCCTGATTGGTTCCCGCCTGGTCTCATTCTGCCAGTGTCAGTTCTCCAGTGTGGTTGCTATTTTCGTTGCATGTGCGTCAGTTTGTTGTTGAAAATGAAGCGTTCAGCGACATCAAGCACTATCAGTTATAGCGGCAAACGACGTAGAATTGTAGAAGAAGAAGAAGAATATAAACTGCCATGTAAGTAGATAATGTGTTTCTGTGAATATGTGGTTATGGTGTAGAAATCGGGAAAAAATTTAGTGTGTAAAAAAAAGTCTCTTCGGTAACTCAGTTTCTTTTCCCAGTTTTACAGCGCAACTCCAGAATTTTATCTTAGATTTCGATGGTAGACGGGTGTGGGAGGAGGAGGAGGCTGGACCACAGCGAACTCTACCTTTTGAGGTCCAGTCCCCTATGGAGAGCATGCAACTAGAGCTGCCACGTGAGTATTAAAAAAATTCATATTAGTAGCAGTGTAATTTGATTTTTGTATCGTTGGTTTGTTGCCCATTTCATACTTTTTTCTTGTTACAGCTCACATGGTGAAAATGCAGCTCGAGCTGCAGACAGTGTGGGAGGCTGAAAAAATCGCCGGCCATATACTGTGGAACAGCCACAAGCAGCGAGTACAGAGCGCCCACAGTCGCCTAAATATAGAAAAAATATCTCTGTAGTAGTAGCTATGAATTCTAGAGAGGCTAGACTTCCTAGACAGGCAGCTGGAGGCTATTCACCAAATGCAGCAGCAATTTCCGGCACCCAGTGAGACAGTAGAGCAGTCCTATAGGTGGAAAAAGATAATAGTAATTTTTGTTTGTTTGTGTTTGTTGTTGTAGACGGGACAGATCGTCGGCACCATAACGATTCCGACGAGGACGACATACCTGAACGGGTCAAGAAATCCTAGACGAAGAGCTGCAAAGGCAGCGTGATCTGGCCCCTTTGGAGGATGAGTTTTCTGAAAGGCTAGTAGAGATACCTGACGAGCACCCAGAGCGTGAAAGGTAATTACTCACTCCACTTACAGATAATCAGTGTTCTTTCTTTCCTTGCAGCAGCAGCAACAAACAATGTCTACAACGTTGTACACAACTGTGTTCGTTATTCTTTCTCTCTTCTACAGCGGCTACAGGACACTATGATGTGGGTACCGGTGACGGTGAACCCTGTAACATTAAGGCGAAGTCTTGTGCGACACACTTCGCCAGCAAGGGCGCCGCTAGTCGCCGCGCGAGAGGCCGCAGCCACCACCGCGGCCGCCACAGCCGCCCCAGCACAGCGTCTCTGGATCAAGCAAGGAGGTACCACCCCTCAGACTAGCGGGTCAGGCCTACAGCAGCAGCAGCAGCATCGGCAGCCGTCGCCACAACCAGGCTATTCGCACTGGTCTGAGCCGGTAGTGCCACCTTATTCTCCTTCTCAGCTTCGTCAAAATGATCGTCGTGTACGAAAGGTGCAGATATCCCTGTGCACCTCGCCGACTCCATCATCAACAGGATGGATCCCATCGCCCTCTAGAAGTAGCTATATTTAGTAATAGAGATGATCCTGTGACTAGTGGCAGTTCCCTCTCCTGTCCTTTTAGTGAAGGACATCAGGTCAGTGACACCACACTGCAGTTAGAGTACTCGATGATTGCAGACGCCTTGGTGGAGCGTATCTCGTTCACAAGGATCGAGAATCCAGCAAGAGGGTACCACGGCCTTGTCGAGTTTCTAATAGGGTGCCTTTCTGTTGCGGAAACGGAGCTCGTCAAAAAAATGGTCAAATGTGTGTGAAATCTTATGGGACTTAACTGCTAAGGTCATCAGTCCCTAAGCTTACACACTACTTAACCTAAATTATCCTAAGGACAAACACACACACCCATGACCGAGGGAGTACTCGAACCTCCGCCGGGACCAACCGAACAGTCCATTACTGCAGTGCCTCAGACCGCTCGGCTAATCCCGCGCGGCAAACGGAGCTCGTCAAAGCAGTCAATGATCCGCGGTATCTCGCCATTAAACGCAGTGCAGTACTCTGCGTCGAACTATTGCACCCCCGCCAGAGTTGCCTCTGGCGCTGAAGAGACAAGTCTTCATTATCATTATTGGTAAAATGGCGTGATAACACGGAGCACGTCAATCGCCGAGTGGTTTCGTGAATCCACCTTGAGTACTATACTGCCCTGATTTTCCGAGATGGAAGTGAGATGGTCAGCTAAAGCACTCAGCCGAGTACTACACCTGGACATCCATACACATGTCTATGATCCGGTAAATGGAGGGTCTAGCTATAACAAGCGCCCTAAGGATATAGCTAATAAGCAGTTATGCACTAATGTCGAAAATAGAAAGGATCAGGCTTGTTTTGCATGGTCAGTCCTGGCTTGCGAGAGAAATTACAATCGTAGCAATCATCCTAAGCGTCCCGTTACATACCATGTAGGTGATAATATTTTTAGGTGTTATAACTTTGATCGTATCGAGTTCCCCGTCAAGTTCCAGAACATACCCTAATTTGAGGTGCAGAATACCAGCATATCGGTTCATGTTTGTGGCCTGGAGAGGAAAAGCAAGCCAGTCGAGCATTACAAGCATATAGCCGTCGGTCCTCTCTATTTCTCAGAATCTATCGGTGAGCGTGAGATCCATGTAAACATGCTATTCTTCTCTGAAGGCGATTATTATCATTATGTTTGTATCAAAGACATGTCCCGACTTCTGTTCTCTCAGTTGTGTAACCGAAAGTGTAAAACGCATATTTCCTTAAGGTGCCTCAATGCCTTTTCTTCAGACAGGTTACTAGCAGTGCATCTAGTCGAGTACGCTTCCAATGATCCGGTGAGTGTCATTATGCCTACTGAGGAAAACAAATTCATTAAGTTTAAAAATGCTGACCACCAGTAGTGATGCCCGTTTGTAGTATGCGCCGACTTTCAGTGCCTCCTCGCTCCTGTGACCCGCTGTGGAGGTCACCTCACATGTCCCTTTACAGAAAAACAGGTACCATATGCGGCAGCGTACCAGATTGTATCGTCCATGATTCGACTCTTAACCGCTATAAATAATAAGTCGGATGTAATCCTGCAGTTTGGCTGCTCACTGAGCTCGGAATACTGTCATGGAAGGTTGTTAAACTCTACAGCGACAACGTTCCCGTGACGAAACAGAAGGACAATGAATACTTGTACAATAACACGGTTGACTGTCACATTTGCGGGCTGCCGTTAGACAGAAAAGCGGAAACTTCTGATGGGGACCACTGTCATCTTACAATGAAGTTCCGTGGTGCAGCTCACAATTCGTGCAATTTGATGTACCAGCTACTAAGGCACATACGCGTTTCTTTCCATAATTTAAGTGGATATGATGCTCACTTTCTAGTTGAGGACTTGGCTAATTTTGGCTGGGGACGAATCAGGTCATTGCCCTACCTGAGAGCGTCGAGAAATAAATTTCCATCTCCAAACGAATGACGCCAAGAATAACGCTCTGCTTCCTTAACACGATACGTTTTATGCAGGCGCCACTCCAGAAACTAGTTGAAACTCTACCTCGAGGGGATATGCATATCACTCGAGCTGCATTTCCCGACGACTAAAAGTTTCAACTTGTGGGTAGGAAGGGGCTTTTCCCATACGAGTATGTGGATAATATGGCAAAATCCAACGAAACCAGGCTACCCGACATGACTGCGTTCTCCAGCAACCTTACAGGCGATGTCATCACGGATACAGAGTGTACGCATGCTGTGAATGTCTGGCAGGAATTCAACATCTCCACTTTAGGAGAGTACGCATGGCTTTACATGGACACAAAAGTGCGCTTGCTTGCGGACGTTTTCGAGAAATTCCGGAGTCAAGGCATGACCACATATTCCCTGGATTCCGCCTTTTATTGCAGGGCACCTGGGTTGTCTTGGGGCACAATGCTCAAGAAAAAAAAGTGCAGCATCGAATTATTGACCGATGCTGAAATTCTTTTTCTCTTTGAGCGAGGGATCCGCGGGGGACTTTGCCAATGTGTCCATAGGCATGCAACGGCAAATAACCCACGGATGGGTGACAGGTTCAACGCATCCCTTGATTCGAGTTACATAATTTATTGCGATGTAAATAACTTATACAGGCACGTCATGCAACCATCACTCCCTATTGGTGAGTTTCGATGGGTTCGAGGAATGCAAGGGATTAGGTGGAAAAGCCATTGAGCGTATGGCAGCTGATTCTGATGTAAGGTATATGGCGGAGGCAGAACACACATACCCTATTAGTTTGCTTAATGCACCCTACTAGTTTGCATGATGCGCACGCCTATTTGCTGCTGTATCCAGAGCAACTAATTCCGTGAGGAGGATCCACCCCCAAAACTGATGTTAATGCTGGGGAATAAGTGGAGATACATTATTCATTATCGTAATCTCCAGCACTGTCTCAGCTTGGGAATGGGGCTGGTTAGAATCACCCACGTTAACTCCTTCAAGCAGTCCCCCTGGTTAAAGGAGTATATTGATCTGAATATGATACAGTGAGCTTCCGCAATGTGTGAAATTGAGTAAGATGTTTATAACTTAATGAATACTTGAATATTCGGCAAAACAACGGAGAATTTGAGGGCATGGCGTGAAATTTTGATTAGAACCAAATGGGATGGGCATTATGGGGTAACAAAATTCATTGCCAGATCAAATTTTAGGCGGGTCACCATATTCGATGAGAACTTTGTTGCTGTGGAGACGGCGAAGACTGCAGTAGAATTTACGAAACTTATTTATGTGAGGATGTGCACCATGTGTATAAAAAAAAATAAAAAAATTAAGAAAGCATAACACATCAATTGTGTTTGAATAAATAAATATACAAATAATACAAATATAAAAAAATGTTCAAATGAGTGTGAAATCTTATGGGACTTAACTGATAAGGTCATCAGTCCCTAAGCTTACACACTACTTAACCTAAATTATCCTAAGGACAAACACACACACTCACGCCCGAGGGAGAACTCGAGCCTCCGCCGGGAACAGCCGCACAGTCAACGACTGCAGCGCCTTAAACCGCTCGGCTAATCCCACGCGGCAATATAAATATATTGTTTTTTTTTGTTTATGCATCCGGATTTTTTAATTTTTTTTATTTTTTATTTTTTTCCCACCTGCAGTCTTCGCCGTCTTCACAGCAACAAAGTTCTTATCGAATTTGGTGACCCGCTCTGGTGGCTGAAAATGACTTGCACGTCCGTTGAAAAAAAAAAAAAACCTGGTTCAAATGGCTCTGAGCACTATGGGACTTAACATCTTAGGTCATCAGTCCCCTAGAACTTAGAACTACTTAAACCTAACTAAACTAAGGACATCACACACATCCATGCCCGAGGCAGGACTCAAACCTGCGACCGTAGCGGTCACGCGGTTGCAGACTGAAGCGCCTAGAGCCGCTCGGCCACCAGCGGCCGGCGTTCGTTGCACCCTCCATCGGTAATGCTGAAATGCAATATGGTGTTGGGGCCCACCCACAGCTTTGATGACAGCTTCCACTCTCGCAGCTACGGTCGCAGGTTCGAATCCTGCCACGGGCATGGATGTGTGTGATGTCCTTAGGTTTAATGAGTTCTAAGTACAAGGGGCTGATGACCTCAGAAGTTAAGTCCCATAATGCTAAGAGCCATTTTTTGAACCACTCTCGCAGGCATACGTTCAATCAGCTGCTGGAAGGTTTCTTGGGGAATGACAGTCCATTCTTCACGGAGTTCTGCACTGAGGAATGATATCGATGTCGATCGGTGAGGCGTGGTACGAAGTCGGCGTTCCAAAACATCCCAAAGATGTTCTATAAGATTCAGGTCAGCTGGCCGCGATGGCCGAGCGGTTCTAGGCGCTTTAGTTCAGAACCGTGCTGTTGCTACGGTCGCAGGTTTGAATACTGCCTCGAACATGGTTGTGTGTGATGTCCTTAGGTCAGTTAGGTTTAAGTAGTTCTAAGTTCTAGGGGACTGATGACCTCTGATGTCCCATAGTGCTCAGAGCCATTTGAACCATTTGACTCAGGTCAGCACTCTGTGCAAGCCAATCCCTTAAAGGGATGTTACTGTCGTGTAACTACTCTGCCAAAGGCCGTGCATAATGAACAGGTGCCCCATCGTGTTGAAAACGCAATCGCCATCCCCGAATTGCTCTTCAACAGTGGGAAGAAAGAAGGTGCTTAAAACATTAATGTAGGCCTGTGCTGTGATATTGGCACGCAAAACAACAAGGGGTAACCCCTCCATGAAAAACATGACCACAGCATAACACCATCACCTCCGAATTTTACTGTTGGCACTACACACGCTGGCAGATGACGTTCACCGGGCATTCTCCATACCTACACCCTGCCATCGGATCGCCACATCGTGCACCGTGATTTGTCACTCCACACAAAGTTTTTCCACTGTTCAGTCGTCCAATATTTACGCTCCTTACTCCAAGCGAGGCGTCGTTTGGCATTTACCAGCGTTATGTGTGGCTTATGAGCTGCCACTCGACCATGAAATCCAAGTTTTCTCACCTCCTACCTAACTGTCATAGTACTTACAGTGGATCCTGATGCAGTTTGGAATTTCTGTGTGATGATCTGGATAGATGTGTGCCTGTTATACATTACGATCCTTTCAATTGTCGGTGGTCTCTGTCAGTCAACAGACGAGGTCGGCCTGTATGCTTTTGTGCTGTACGTGTTCCTTCACGTTTCCACTTCAGTATCACATCGGAAACGTTGGGCCTAAGGGTGTTTAGAAATGTGGAAATCTCGGGTACAGACGTATGACACAAATGACACCCAATCATCTGACCACGTTCGGAGTCCGTGAGTTCTGTGGAGTGCCCCATTCTGCTCTCTCACGATGTATAATGACTACTGAGATCGCTGATATGAGAGTACCTGGGAGCAGGTGGCAGCACAATACACCTAATATGAAAAAGGTATGTTTTTGGGGGTGTCCAGATACTTTTGTTCACATAATATATATATATATATATATATATATATATATATATATATATATATATAATGTGCGTCTTGTAAATAAAGTAGTTTTTAAGTTTTTCTCCTGCCGCTAGCCATCCAAGACAGCTTAGTTTTCAAGTGTATATATCTATACAACTCACAGCTCATCAGAATTATTGTAAGAACGTTTGCTATTGGGGCTATGAAAATTAGTTTCTAAGTGTACACAGTCTATCAAAATTACTCTAAAAGCTATGTTACTGGGACTGTGGAAGTAGTAGTAGTAAAAAAAGTATTTCTACATTATTTTTTAGCATAGACTTAAACATCTGAAAAAATTTTAAACATTCTCCTCCAGTGCTACTGGAAAAAATTGTAATAAAGATTCTCAACCAGCGTTACTGTTATAACATTTAACTTAAAAATATCTCTGCCTTCAAATAACAGAGTCAAATTGTACCTCAAGAACTATATTGTACCTCAAGAACTGAACCGTACCTCAAGAACTGAATTGTAATCTCAAGAACGATATTGTATTTGTGTGAACTGAATAAACGAAAAAAATCGATACCATACGTCTTTGTTGTCATTTACAAAAAAAGCCATCCCCTACTGCATTGTGTATAAATATATAAAGGATGTGCATGATACAAATGACTTTAGTTTTTCTGAAGATATGTGGTATTAAGGAGGTGAAGTTTAAGGTGATAGATAACAAAATACATAAAATGTTTGCGTGGAATTACGTCTTTCGTGCTGCACGAATTGGCAGGAGGCACGTGACCAAGTCTGCTTACAAATACACATAGCAAAAATGTCTAAAATTATATCTCCTGCGCTTGAAGAAACCACAGACATAGTACCTGGACGAAACTGCATACTATCAAAGTGGGAATAGAGTGAAGAGAAATAATACACAATATATGAGGTAAAAGCTCATTTATTTCTCATCCAACTTAAAAGCAACTTTACATTACCCTAAGCAGACACAGTTACACTATTTTCACACATCTTCTTCTTGAGTCGATGGACAACAGGGACCCATCTTGAGTGGCCGCAAACTTGAAGATTCGACGCATCCGTGAGATGTTCTCCTTCCCCTTTACGTAGATGATGATACCCTTGTGGTCAAATAATCGAAGCGACGTCACCATATCTTTATAGGATATACCAGGATCATCCCACTGAATTTCGTGATACAAATGTGTTAAGCACTTTGCACTCTTCCGTGATTTAGTGCACTTCACATCCTTGAAAGACCTCGGTGATGCAGCATTTGCTGCAACATTTTTAAATATGAACTGTCTACGATCATCATTATACAAACACTGAACGTCTGCAATGATGTTCACACCTTGATGCAGAAACATATGCTTTAAGGGTTGATGTTATGTCGAAACTGCGTGTAAGGTCGATCTCAGACCCACTGAGTATATAGCGTATCCCTTGAAGCAGGGATGTTAAAGCATTACGTGTAAGCTTGGATCCCATTGTAGCACTGCAGTCGGTTTTCTTGAATTATTCTTCCAAATGTATGATGTCTTGCACGGAAGGGTCAGTGCGTCTTGGTGCTGGATGAAAATACTAATTTCATCATTCTTGTTAAATATGGTTGAAGCATAAGATTTATGCGGTAAGTATTCCCGACATATAATTCGCTCATAATATTCTACTGGACTGGTTCTGTTATGTGCGGACGTGATTCCAAGGTTTCAAGCCAACTGATTTAAGAAACTTGTAGTTCGTACATGTTATCATTTTGCAGTTCAGAGCGAAGTGACGTGCTGTGGATTTCGTACACTGGTTTTATACCGTAAGCCCATCCTGCCTTAGATGCAATTGTTCAACGATTTCCTCATCGCGAAAGCAAACAAGTTGATTATTCTGATCCACAGTACGCAACTCCAAATAGTCCAGTGTCTGAACTGTCATTGTAAAGTATATTGCACTGACGGGAGTCTCAACAATCTTATAGCCTGTTGCAACTGAGGGAAACACTCCGTAAATGCCGGCCGGAGTGGCCGAGCGGTTCTAGGCGCTGCAGTCTGGAACCGTGCGACCGCTACGGTCGCAGGTTCGAATCCTGCCTTGGGCATGGATGTGTGTGATGTCCTTAGGTTAGTTAGGTTTAAGTAGTTCTAAGTTCTAGGGGACTAATGACCTCCGCTGTTAAGTCCCATATTGCTCAGAGCCATTTGAACCAACTCCGTAAATAGTATGAATCAGACTGTCGTTGAGATAGGAGATCGTTGCAGTGTTACACTCGACTCAGACTGCGCTGACAGGCAGTATGTCCACAGTCTGATCTGACTTGTAAAATTTACTTCAGGACCTGTCCTTTTGTGAAACCCTGTATACGTCCTATCGAACCTTTCTGGGTAAAGTCAGTCGTTGTATTCACAGTCCTTATTTCAAAATTAAGTGTATTGATGTTTGCACTTAGCTCAATACGTTTTCCAGACTGTTTTAGGACTTCGTTTAAATCGGCGATGTCGTATGCGCCAGGTTCTATCCCTACGATTTCCTTTCCACCATTAACATTCAGAAGCAGTTTGTTGTTAGCCTCCGTAATATCTGGGATGATGTTGTACGTCTCCAGTCCAATCAATGCAATACTCCATTCACCCATGCTAAAATCAATTAGTGGTAAGTAATTTGTACGTAATACAGATGGTCGTTCTTTTAAAGTCAACGTGTGCGACATTGCATCTGAACCTTAAAGCTCTTCCTTATATATTCTTCTTCTTTGTAAACGTCAAGTGACACATGATGCATAGACGTCCGCAGAGGTCTGTATTAAAATCCCGATAGCGCAGAAAATTGTGGAAGACATATCTTCTGTGAGTGATGTAATGTTGCAATTCTTCTGGCGGTTGCAGGTCACGAAAAAAGTCGAAATAGTAGACGGAATTAGCATTTTTCATAACATATGACACCCAGGGGTACCGGGGCCTCCAGTAACATCTAAATTTACAGTACCATTTTCACCAGTTACTCGGTAATTATTCCGCATAAACACACCACGGAATCTTGGAATGTTGATTTTTTTCTAAAAAGCTTAAGAAGACCACTATTTGTGAGTGCCCTATCTGGTAGGATTGCTAATGAGCTTTTTTTATTTGTGAGTATACTAAGTACATTCCTGTACCGTTTCAAGTATAGTCCCTTTCCGATGGCTGCGGCTTCCATCATGCTGTTATGTCTCTTTGCTTCTGCTAACTGCGATTGGGAGTTCTGGGCGTTCCTGACTGTTCGAGCTAACAGTTGCAGCACCACCAGCGAGAGCCTTACAGCCGAGAGAGCTGAGACGGCTGGGACGAGGAATGGAAGAAAACCACCAGACGTCTTGGGTATTGGTAGAACTCGAGGTGCTTTAACTGATCCTCATCTTCTTCCTGCTCCCTTCGCTTCAGAGCGTTTTTAGCTGCATACAATGCTGTCGGGATATAGTTCTTCAAACACCTTTGCTTCCCACACTTCTTCTTCGCCTTTAGTGTACAACATGTAGCATTCATAACTCGCTTGAAATTACTCACTCCTAGAAACAATTAAATTTTTCGATGCATGGTTTTATCAACTGCAAATGCTGCAGTGCGTTGACCTTTATCAATATCCTTTCTTCTGCGTATTACCTTAGCCTTATCAGATCCTTTCTTCTGCAAATCGCCTTAGCCTTGTCAGCTAAAACCCTATCTGCAATGTGACAACTTGGGAGACATTTATTTGCAGCGTACCCAATGCCGTGTTTCATACACGCTTCGTCAAGCAGATTAATCGCCTTATCACCTACCGCCAAGAGCTCTTGAAGCTTTGTTCCAGATTCACTGTAGTTATATCCCGGAATATGTAATTCCACTGGCAGTTTGTCTAGAATACCACCACTTCCTCAAAAGCATGTTATGCTACTGCCGTGCTTGTGGACTCCGGACCCCACTATATGGCAAATCTTTAGCATAAATATAACAGTTTTGAGCTGCAGGAAAACCAAGTCATTTGACTAATGCTCTATTTCCCCGACGTCTTATGACTCTCTCCAAGAAAAACACAGCCGGTTCTAAGCTTTTCTGCAACTCCTCGGTACAGAAGCAACCTGCAGTTTCTTCAGCTTTACTGTCCTTCAAGATATAAGTTCTAGGATTCGTTCTTTACACCTTTGAAACTGTAAATATCTATGTTGACCAATTTGGAAGGTATTAGTTCTCAAATGCTGTCGTGTATTTTGAGATACGTACCAAATCACCTACATTCTCTCTAAGCTCAGAGATAGTTGAAACAGCCTCATTCGAGTGAGCTGTATTACCTGCAGCAGCTGATGCCATGATCAGATGTAGCCGATCTATTAGCTCGTTGTGGTCGTCATAATATACACTGAAGAGCCAAAGAAATTGTTACACCTGCCTAATAACTTGTGGGGCCCCGCGAGCACGCAGAAGAGCCACAGCACGACGTGGCTTGAATTCGGCTAACGTCTGAAGCAGTGCTGGATGGAATTGACATCATTAACCCTGCAGGACTGTCCATGAATCTGTAAGAGCATGAAGGGATGGAGGTCTCTTCTGAACAGCACGTTGCAAGGCATCCCACATTTGCTCATTAATGTTCATGTCTGGGGAGTGTGGTGGCCAGCGGAAGTGTTTAAATTCAGAAGAGTGTTCCTAGAGCCACTCTCGCAATTCTGGACGTGTGGGGTGTCGCTTTGTCCTGCTGGAATTGCCCAAGTCCAAACAACTGCACGATGGACGTGAATGAATACAGGTGATCAGACAGGATGCTTACGTACGTGTCACTTTTCAGATTCCTATCTAGGTGTTTCAGGGGTCCCATATCACTCCAACTGCACACACCCCAAATAATTACAGAGCCTCCACCAGCTTGAACAGACACCTGCTGACATGCAAGGTCCATGAATTCATGAGGTTGCCTCCATACCCGTAACCGCTCGATGCAAATTTGAAACGAGACTCATTCGACCAGGCAACATGTGTGCAGTCATCAACAGTCCAATGTCAGTGTTGACGGGCTTAGGCGAGGCGTAAAGCTTTGTGTCGTGCGGTCATCAAGGATAAAAGAGTGGGCCTTCGGCTTTGAAAGCCCACATCGATGATGCTTCGTTGAATGGTTCGCACACTGACACTTGTTGATGGCCCAACATTGAAATCTGCAGCCATCTGCGGAAGGGTTGCACTTCTATCACGTTGAACGATTCTCTTCAGTCGTCATTGGTCCAATTGTTACAGGATCTTCTCCCGTCTGCAGCGATGTCCGAAATTTGATGTTTTACCGGATTCCTGATGTTCACAGTACACTCGTGAAATGGTCGTACGGGAAAATTCCCACTTCATAGAAGATGCTGTGTCCCATCGCTCGTGCGCCACCTACAACACCACGTTCAAACTCATTTAAATCTTGAGAACCGGCCATTGTAGCAGCAGTATTCGATCTAACAACTGCGCCAGACACTTGTTATCTCATATAGGCGTTGCCCACCGCAACGCCGTATTCTGCCTGTTTACATGTCTCTGTATTTGAATACGCATGCCTATACCAGTTTCTTAGGCGCTTCAGTGTGTATACTACAGTATTCGGTTGTTCACTGCTTTATCCTCAATGTCAGTACCATCACCGTTGCTTCTGTAGTATTCGTCGTTGGAAAACTATCAGTCCGTGCAGTTTTGTTTTTGCTGAGAGCTGCCTGAGAGATTCAGTAACCGGCTTAAACGTCTCACTTAGTGTTTACTGTCGATACATATCCAACAACCTTTGCGACCGTAATTTTTCTCTCACGGCTTTCCGCGCCTGAATGACTTTCTGCTTCGTTGACATCTCGGTGTATACTAATCAGACGTCTCTACAGCGTGAGGTATTATATAACTGCTCACCCTTCTCAATAACAATGTCCTCTACATCTCAAAAGCCTCAACTTTTTCAAGATAGTCGCTTCTTCCTTACCGATTCCATTAATTAACTCATTTAATGCACTGATCATTCTCAGAAGAGTCCGGTAATACGTGTCTAGTTCCCTGCGCGTGCCTCCAACTTTATGCACGATAATCTGGATTTTCGCATCCATCTACAAGTGAATATTCAGTCTACACTATGTGATCAAAAGTATCCGGACACGGAAAACTGAATGATGGTAGGTACAGGCGAAATTTCCAAGAGTTTCTGTATGTATATCCCGTTAAGAGAGGTGAGCACATCAGTATACGCTGCACCATGGACAAATTTGCGGCCATGTCTGGCTCTCAACTCCAGAGAATGGGTGCATATACACTATGTGATCAAAAGTATCCGGACACCTGGCTGAAAATGAGTTAAAAGTTCGTGGCGCTCTCCATCGGTAATGCTGGAATTCAGTATGGTGTTGACCCACCCTTAGCCTTGATGACAGCTTCCACTCTCGCAGGCATACGTTCAATCAGCTGCTCGAAGGTTCCTTGGGGAATAGCAGCCCATTCTTCACGGAGTGCTGCACTGAGGAAAGGTATCGATGTGATCGGTGAGGACTGGCACGAAGTCGGCGTTCTAAAACATCCCAAAGATGTTCTATAGGATTCATGTCAGCACTCTGTGCAGGCCAGTCCATTAGAGGGATATTATTGTCGTGCAGCCACTCCGCCACAGGCCGTGCATTATGAACAGGTGCTCGATCGTGTTGAAATATGCAATCGCCATTCCCGAATTGCTCTTTCTACATGGGAAGCAAGAAGGTGCTTAAATCATCAATGTAGGTCTGTGCTGTGTTAGTGCCACGCAAAACAACAAGGGGTGCAACCCCTCCATGAAAAACACGACCACTCCATAACACAACCAACTCCGACTTTTACTGTTGGCACTACACACACTGGCAGATGACGTTCACCGGGCCATTCGCCATACCCACACCCTCCCATTGGATCGCCACATTGTGCACCGTGATTCATCGCTCCACACAATGTTTTCCCACTGTTCAATCGCCCATTGTTTACGCACCTTACAACAAGCGAGGCTTTGACATCTACCGGCGTGGTGTGTGTTTTGTGAGCTGCCGCTCGACCATGATATCCAAGTTTTCTCACCTACCTCATAACTGTCATAGTACTTGCAGTGGATCGTGATGCAGTTTGGAATTCCTGTGCGATGGTCTGGATTGATGTCTGCCTATTACACATTACGACCCTCTTCAACTGTTGGCAATCTCTGTCAGTCAACAGACGAGGTCGGCCTGTACGCTTTTGCACTGTACGTGTCCCTTCACGTTTCCACTTCAGTATCATATCGGAAACATTGGACCTAGGGATGTTAAGGAGTGTGGAAATCTCGGATGCAGACGTATGACACAAGTGACACCCAATCACCTGACCACGTTCGAAGTCCGTGAGTTCCGCAGGGGCCCCATTCTCCTCTCTCATGTTGTCTAATTACTAATGAGGTCGTTGATATGGAGCACCTGGCAGTAAGTAATAGCACAATGCACCTAATATGGAAAACGTATGGTTTTAGGGCTGTCTGGACACTTTTGATCACATAGTGTGCTATAGAACTTAGATGTTCTGCAGACAAAAAATGACACAATTTCTTACCACCATTCTGGGTAAACAAAGGGCCTAAAGTCACTTATATTATTTTGATATGGGAAAGGTTTAGCGGAAAAGTAATACAGGTGCACGTGAACAAGTTAATTAGTTTATTATGCAGTAACTAGTACACCTTTGATCATTTTAAATAACATAGGGTAACATTTTAGTCGTAGTCACTGTCCACAATGTCACTAACAACATCTGTTAAGTCTTCCATGCCGCCGGCCGGAGTGGCCGTGCGGTTCTAGGCGCCACAGTCTGGAACCGAGCGACCGCTACGGTCGCAGGTTCGAATCCTGCCTCGGGCATGGATGTGTGTGATGTCCTTAGTTTAGTTAGGTTTAATTAGTTCTAAGTTCTAGGCGACTGAAGACCTCAGAAGTTAAGTCGCATAGTGCTCAGAGCCATTTGAACCATTTTTCTTCCATGCCTGTTGTTACTCCCCTAGGCCTGTCAAAACATTATTCTTCATCATAACGTCGTTCTGCCTCTCCCTGTTGTCCTGCCCCTCCTCCTCCTGTCGTCCTCGACATCCTGAGCTTTTTGTACTTGAAGATTGTTTCTCATACTTCAGATTATCAAAGAAAACGTGGTGAATATCGGAAATGAAGCATTTCAGCTCTTGCAGGTTCTTCCACTTCGCAAACGTTATGGGTAACTGAGCACTGTACAAAGTATTCAGTGTAATCTGTGGGGGTCTCCCACGAAGTGGTTTGGAGAAGTCAGCTGTATAAAATTCAGCATCATCATTGAAAGAAATCTTAAAATGCATGATGAATGGGCATTCATTTTTTACGTGAATCCACCTAATTGACCGCCACGCAAATACATTCCTTTCGGTATCTCGTGGAACGGATGACTTGGTCAAGAGTTTCATGTTAGCGATAGGTACAAAATCTGCCTGATTCATTTTGGGTAACTGTGAATTGTTTGCTGGACCTTTTAACGACGTCTGCCCAATCCTGAGGCACGTACTCATGGGTTTCATTCCTCTTGCGTTTCTCAATAAGACCAAAATCTTGATCACACTCGTTGAATGTGTGCCCAGATTCTAAGAATTTGTGATGGACTGTTTCAATATGTGTGTGAAAAACGATATGCATCCAGTATTTGGCAATATTTACATTGAGATTTTGTCCAGAACAACAATCTGAATAAGCTATGATGTGCTTAACGCCACAATCCAAAGATTTTACAAATGGCAACAAACAAGAACCGATTTCCTCTCAACATCCTCGACTAGTGCTTTCATCTCTCATCTACATATTGGCCTTGCCAATACTATGTTGTGAATGCTAAGATTATAAGTCCACAACTGACGAAGTTGTTAGTAGAAAGGCGTGGACATGGTACAGTTTTCTGTAAATCAAAACACATCACCGCAACATTGTTCTGTTTGATGCTCTTTCTTTGTCAGATTTCTTTTCTTGTCATGCACGTTCAGCCTTGCAGTGATGGAGCATCCGTTGTCGCTGCACGTATTTTTCTCCATCACTATTAGGGTCACAGATACGTAACAAATTGTTATACTTGTCACATTTATTGCATGTACCAGTACGAGGACGGTGAAAACCCAAATTAAAACGGGTGTTGAAAACGTGCCGGTATGTCCATTCCTTCACAGGGTCTTCATTTCTTTCCACACACATACCTCTGTAAAGTTGGTACACTACAGAAATATTCAGGCTTTCCAGGAGGTATTTTTTGTTAGGGTTCTGAATCCTGCTCTAATGTGAAATATAAGTGGGAAAAGACTAAATATGTTCTTCAACAACCTGCAGTTTAGAAGCATGTATTTTGTTTGATGGTGCACTTTGCCCCTCTGGTCCTTCGGTGATACTCCACTGATGGATATACTGGACACGACTCTACTGAAGCGAACATTTGATACATCAAATGTCTTTAGCAGAAACTCTTTATAAACGCGTACACCACTAAGTTTTATAACAGTACTAAGTTTCCTTTTTGTGACATTTCCCCTTCTTCGCTTTGGTTCTTTCAGTTCAACACAGCCTCCAAGAACTGCAGTTTGTACATTCCATGATCCAAGTGCCCAATATGCAGTAAATAGCTCTTCACGCTTTCTCTCTGAAAAATTGCTGTTACGTTGATATCGACAATTGTGATTGAATGGTCTTACATATTTCTCTTGATGTTCTATTCCTCGGTGTCCAGCATAGTATTTCCGAGCATTTCGCAGCCGTTTTGCAACTTCACACGTATGGTTAACTGGATTTCGTAAGCGTTTTCTTCCCCTTCTATTAGAATTCTCATCAGTTGGTGAAGTACCACTAGCATAAGATGAGGTTTCTTCTGACACAGAAGATTCTTCTGACAAAATTCTTCTAGAATGCACAATATCTGAAGATTGAGATGATGTTGATTTTACTAGTGATTCATCATCACTGTCACTACGATCACAATCCGGTGGCCTGAAGTCGCTATCATCTGCAGATAGATACGAAGAATCGGAACTGGACCCATTTACAATAAAACAAAAACCATTGCGTCATTTTCATCTGGTATTTAATTACACAGTAACTCATGTAATACGACAATTTAGCGTATATCACAAGCTGATAAAACTATCACTACTTCCTAGGAAAAGTACGTTTTTTCCATATAACTGCACACTATTTTAGGACAACTACGCGTTTCTTGCACTGGATACGCAGGTGTACACAGTAAATCACGAAACATTGTCCAAAATCATATCCACATTACCACATAAAACAAACTTGCACCATTGTATCGATTTTCCTACATATTCACAATCTATTTACCAAATAAGTTCAGTCTATAAGGCACTAACTTTGTATAATTAAATCAACAATAACTCACCTTCGTTCATTGTGGCAAATAAATGCACGAACAGGAACAAGGAGCAACACAACGAATGTAAACAATGCACTTGTATTACTTTTCCTTGGAGCCAAAACCTCAGAGCCGAAGTAGTACATGTATTCAGACACCAGAGTGCAGCTCTGGATGGAGCGTCACGTATATTACTTTTCCTCACAACAGAATCAGTATTCCAGAACATATATGTGCATTTATCTCATTTTCTTCAAAAATATCACTTATGTCACTTTGCTTCTGACGCCCTCAAATATCATAGATATGTGGCTGCCTGCAGGGCTGTGCTGGATCTCCTGCTACAGCTGATGCTTCATGATTCTTCTTCTTCTTCTTATGCTGCTGCTGCTGCTGCTGGCTGATTGAGTGAGACTAGGGTCATGGAGCTCTTGAGCCCGCCCTACATCACCTCCGATGACATCACCAGATACCGTCATTCTATTGGCAAAAGCCAATCACGTGACAAGATTCAGCATTCCTATTGGTTCCCACCCTTTTTTTCTAGACTGCCGTCTTGGATGATGTTATGGGAGGGTAGTGGGGGAGAGCTGACAGCGCCCTCTGGTGGTGGTGTTGTGAACTATGTCAGTTCGTCTCCAAACCTCGAGTTGAACACATATGGTTCATTGTTCAATAGCGCGAAGTTGATACGGGGATGTTAGACAATTTCAAAAGATGAGGCAGTTCCAGCACAAGTATCTATTTGCATGAGTTCTGAAATGCATCATCATGCCATCTTGCTGCATTTCCATTATTTGTCAAAAAGTATTCACCATACACTCATCCATTATCTCGTCTTTCCACTCATCGTATAGGAGGCTGTGGAGACAGTCGTCAGCTGTGCACTTGCATGTAGTACACGTATCAAATTCGTCCCTGCTCATCACCAGCATTTTCTCAGTTGTACACATAGATGCTTGCGCCAGAGTGGGTGAATGTCTTGCCTGTTCCACTTCAGAAGACTAACTGGACTTTTGTCTACAGTTACAACACATGCATTTACCAGCATGAGTTTTGAAGTGTAATTTAGCCCCATCCTTCTTCATCTTTGTTATTTGATGAAGCATATTGGTCTTCTTCATAAATTCACCAAATATCATTGATGGCTGTAGACACAGTCCTCAGCTGCATAGTTACAGCTAATATACCTGTTAACTTCTTCCTTCTCCAGCACAGAAATCTCATCCATTGAGCACATAGTACACAGTAGACAATTATGTCCATCCCCTTGGGTAGCTCAGCACAGATTGAGCGAAGTTCCCGCCATTTTTCCCCAGATCACCATCTTGGATTACATCACAGGAGAGGAGAGGGGGGAAGGGAAGGGGAAGGGGGAGGGCCAACAGCGGCCTCTCAGGGTGGTGTTGTGAACTAGGTCGGTTGGACTCCGGACCTCAAGGTGAACGTATTGGATCGAACTACTGTCGATGACAACTCAAATTGCTTAAATAAACAATATATTGCAATGCCTACAAAATAAGGACTTATGGCCATCCTGTCGAGCAGCACAGCACAGACTGAGTTCTTTTCCCACCACTTTCCAGATGAGGGAGTGGAGGGGAATAGGGGTGGGGAGGGGAGGAGAGGGTGGGGAGGGGAGGAGGGGGTGTGGGGTTAGGTTAGTAGAGATATTCCAGTTGATCTATTTTAAATTTGAACTTCCTGTCAAAACATCAGTGCAACATTGCCACATCTACAGCCACCATCTTTGATCCGCCATCTTGCATAAATTTGGCAAGAATGCAGAGTGGGGCCACACCCCTTTGCCCTACTACCATGGTCTGCAACCAGTGTACAATACTCCTTAGCCATCATGGTGCCTTGCACGGCCTACACTGATTCCATGGAAGCCCACATGAATGTTCTCCAGACCATAATGGAGCCACTGCCACCTTGTCTGTCCCACTGTACAGGTATCAAGGACCTGTTCACCTGGAAGATGAAGGATTCGTGTCCTCCCATTGGCTGATGGAGAAGGTATTCGGATTCATCAGACCACACAGCCCTCTGCCAGTGTGCTGATGTCCAGTGGTGATGGTCACATATGCATTTCAGTCATAGTTGCCAATGTCATAGTGTTAACATTGGCACATGCATGGGTCGTCGGCTGTGGGGCCCATCATTAGGAGTGTTCAGCGCACCGTGTGTTCAGATGCACTCGTACTATATCCAGTTTTAAAGTTGATGTTATTTCCGCCACAGTTTGCTGTCTGTATTGTTTTACCAGTCTGCCCAGCCATGATATTCTACATCTGTAATGAGGAGTGGCGCCGCAACCCCACGATGCCTGGACACGGCTTCCCCATGATTTCACCACACTCAACACAGCATTCCTTGAACACTCGACAAGTCGTGCAGTTCCAAAATGTTCATGCCAAGCCTCAGGGCCATCACGATACCCACTCTGTTAAACTCAGATAGATTGTGTACTTTCCCCATTCTACACATGGACAGCAAGCTCACTAATACTACACCCACTATGTGTGTGTATGACTAGCAGTCATACCTCACCAGATGAAGCAAATTCTAGACCAGTATGATTTAATCTTCGTTGATCCAATATGGATCGTGGGACGACGGCTGGCATGAATTTCTTGATGCAATAATTTACCAACAGCCGTATGTATTGTAGAAATTTATTTTATGTTATGAACTTCTATGTGCTACCAGTTTCGGCATTACATTGATGCCATCTTCAGGCCCCACTAGTCATAGGCGTAAAATCGCTATACACGGTAGGAGCCACATGATTCAGGTGCTGTAGCGGCTGATAAATTTGAGCAGCCACCAATTTGTCGGGTTGAGTCGTCCATTGCTTCCGACCGGCACAGTAGGCAGCGACAGCCCGCACGATCCAAGCTGTATAAACAGTTCTCTAAACAGGCAAATGGAATTAAGTCATGCCCTCGGTGCTATTCAAGGCACAAACGCCAAGACTGCCCATCCAGATGAGCACAGTGTCATGCTTGTGGCAAGAAAGGTCATGTACAATCCATATGTTTGCAACGGAACAAACATGAGAAGTATAAGAAGTCTGCCCACTCACAAAAATCTAGTCCCAAGGCCTATGTAATCAATGCAGTGTATTCGAAGCCTGCTGCAGGCATTAGGAAAACTAGCAAGCAGTTTCTTCAGTGCTACGCCAGACCAACAAAGTTTTTGTTCATTTGCTTCTTAGTGGAAAACGTGTGAAATTTCAGATGGACACAGGTGTCTCTGTTACGTTGCTGAATCGTAACACATATGAGCTCTTAGGCTCCTCACGCCTGTCTAAAACTAGCACGCAACTGACGGCTTATAGTGGACAAGACATTCCCGTTCTCGGAAAATGTAGTTTGCCTACCATGCATCGCTCGCATACGGGTACTGTGACTTTCACTGTGCTATAATCACGCGATTTTGAAAACATATTTAGCCTTGATTCGTTTGATTTGTTTGGCTTTCAAATTCAGGACAATGTGTTGTCAGTGACTGCATTCAGTGCCAACGACAGCATAGCTAGCTTGCTGAGAGAATATCTTGAACTCTTTTCTGAAGGTTTGGGCAAGTCGAAAAATTTTGTTGCACATATTACTATGAAAGACAATATTCAGCCGAAATTTTGCAGGCCCAAAACTGTTCTCATTGCTGAACTTACAGAACTGAAAGTTAGCGGAGTTATTGCGCACATAAAAGCTAGTCAATGCGCAAGTCCACTGACTTCGCTCCCCAAAACCTCAGGTCGCATTCGCCTCTGTGTTGACTTTTAGTCTACAGTCAACCCACAGGCTGTGATTGATACTTATCCATTGCCACGTCCAGAGGATCTCATGGAAAGATTAGGCGCTGGTCGCCACTTTTCAAAAATTGAATTGCACGACGCATATCTTCAAATACCACCAGATGAAGCATCTCAAACCGCGTGTGTTGTGAATACTCAATCGATCTTGTTTCAATATTTGCGTTTGCATTTTGGCAGTGCTTCCTCATCCCCCGTTTCCCAACGGTATTTGGAACAGCTGACTGTTCAAGTACGAAACTGTTCAAACTATTTGGACCATATTGTCGTAGCAGCTCGTACAGCAGGAGAACACATTGCAAATTTGGGTGCTTCGTTTCGTGCGTTATCTGATGCAGGACTAAAGTGTAGACTGGACAAGTGTGATTTTTTTTTTAAATCTGAGCTGCAGTACCTTGGTCATGTCATATACAGTCAAAGTGTACATCCTCTTCAGGCACATTTGTTAGCCATACGTGACCGGCCAGTTCGTCGCAATGTCACAGAATTGCAGTCAGTCTTAGGGAAAATGAACTATTATATTCGGTTCGTACTGAATGCTGCACAAATCGAAGCTCCATTGCATGGCTCGAATCGCAAGAACGTTCCCTTTTTGTGGAGAGATGAGTGTCAAGAAGCTTTTCAAAAACTTAAAGCTGCATTGCTCAGTGATCGATGCTTCGTTCACTTTGATCCTGACAAACCAGTTGTGTTGCAAGTTGACGCTTCCTCTTATTGAATCGGTGCAGTGTTTTCCCACAGAATTGGTGATCAAGACAGGCATTTTGCTTTCACATCAAAAGTGTTGTCCAAAGCTCAGTGTAACTATACACAATCAGACGAAGAGGCATTGGCTATTGTGTATGGTGTCACCAAATACCGCAACTATTTGTATGGCAGAAAATTCTACTTAGTAACGGATCACAAGCCATTGCAGTTGCGGCCGTGGTGGCAGAGCGGTTCTAGGCGCTACAGTCTGGAACCGCGCGACCACTACGGTCGCAGGTTCGAATCCTGCCTCGGGCAAGGATGTGTGTGATGTCCTTAGGTTCGTTAGGTTTAAGTAGTTCTAAGTTCTAGGGGACTGATGACCTCAGAAGCTAAGTCACATAGTGCTCAGAGCCATTTGAACCACTGCAGTTCTTGTTCCATCCGACGTAGCCGGTTCCTGCACGAACTGCCCAAAAATTGCAGCGATGGGCTTTGTTGTTGTCTCAATACCAGTAAGAGATTGTGTATCGTCCGACAGCTCAACATGGTAATACGGACGCACTTTCACGTCTTCCGATTGGCCCTGGACTGGATTGGATTGTTTGGGGGAAGAGACCAAACAGCGAGGTCATCGGTCTCATCGGATTAGGGAAGGACGGGGAAGGAAGTCGGCCGTGCCCTCTCAAAGGAAGCATCCCGGCATTTGCCTGGAATGATTTAGGGAAATCACGGAAAACCTAAATCAGGATGGCCAGACGCGGGATTGAACCGTCGGCCTCCCGAATGCGAGTCCAGTGTGCTAACCACTGCGTCACCTCGCTCGGTGATTGGCCCTTATACAGACTTTGACGCTTCTACTGCGTCTTGTAGTCACATCGATGCTCAGGGTTCTGAATATCTTCAATCTTTTCCTCTGAGCTACAGGAAAATTGCACAGGCCACGAAAGCTGATTCAGATTTGAACATTTTGCTAAAATACATTCGCACATCTTGGCCTCTCCCATTGCATAGCATAAAGAACTCTGTAGTGCGCCAATACTTTGCCCGTCGGCATAGCCTCGCTATACAGCATGGTGTGACTCTTGTTTAAAATGACAGTGGACAGTCACGTGTGTTGATCCCTAAAACTTTGCAAAAAGACCTGTTACAGTTTCTTCGCCATGGACACGGGGGATTATTCGTACGAAACAGCGCGTCGACACTGTGCTTGGCAGGGTTGTTGTTGTTGTGGTCTTCAGTCCTGAGACTGGTTTGATGCAACTCTCCATGCTACTCTATCCTGTGCAAGCTGCTTCATGTCCCAGTACGTACTGCAGCCTACATCCTTCTGAATCTGCTTAGTGTATTCGTGTCTTGGTCTCCCTCTACGATGCCCTCCAATACTAATTTGGTGATCCATTGATGCCTCAGAACATGTCCTACCAACCGATCCCTTCTTCTAGTCAAGTTGTGCCACAAACCCCTCTTCTCCCCAATTCTGTTCAATACCTCCTCATTAGTTATGTGATCTACCCATCTAATCTTCAGCATTCTTCTGTAGCACCACATTTCCAAAGCTTCTATTCTCTTCTTGTCCAAACTACTTATCGTCCATGTTTCACTTCCATACATGGCTACACTCCATACAAATACTTTCAGAAACGACTTCCTGACACTTAAATCTATACTCGATGTTAACAAATTTGTCTTCTTCAGAAACGCTTTCCTTACCGTTGCCAGTCTACATTTTATATCCTCTCTACTTCGACCAACATCAGTTATTTTGCTCCCCAAATAGCAAAACTCCTTTACTACTTCAAGTGACTCATTTCCTAACGTAATTGCCGGCCGGGGTGGCCGTGCGGTTCTAGGCGCTACAGTCTGGAACCGAGCGACCGCTACGGTCGCAGGTTCGAATCCTGCCTCGGGCATGGATGTGTGTGATGTCCTTAGGTTAGTTAGGTTTAATTAGTTCTATGTTCTAGGTGACTGATGACCTCAGAAGTTAAGTCGCATAGTGCTCAGAGCCATTTTCCTAACGTAATTCCCTCAGCATCACCCGAGTTAACTCGACTACATTCCATTATCCTCGTTTGGCCTTTGTTGATGTTCATCTTATATCCTCCTTTCAAGACACTGTCCATTCCTTTAACTGCTCTCCCAAGTCCTTTGGTGTCTCTGACAGAATTGTAATGTCATCGGCGAATCTTGAAGTTTTTATTTCTTCTCCATGGATTTTAATACCTACTCCGAATTTTTCTTTTGTTTCCTTTACTGCTTGCTCAATATACCGATTGAATAACATCGGGGAGAGGCTACAACCCTGTCTCACTCCCTTCCCAACCGCTGCTTCCCTTTCATGTCCCTCGACTCCTATAACTGCTTTCTGGTTTCAGTACAAATTGTAAATAGCCTTTCGCTCCCTGTATTTTACCCCTGCCACCTTCAGAATTTAAAAGAGAGTATTCCAGTCAATATTGTCAAAAGCTTTCTCTAAGTCTACAAATGCTAGAAACGTAGGTTTGCCTTTTCTTAATCTAGCTTCTAAGATAAGCCGTAGGGTCAGTATTGCCTCACGTGTTCCAGTATTTCTACGGAATCGAAACTAATCTTCCCCGAGGTCGGCTTCTACCAGTTTTTCCATTCGTCTGTAAAGAATTCGCGTTAGTATTTTGCAGCCGTGACTTATTAAACTGATAGTTCGGTAATTTTCAAATCTGTCAACACCTGCTTTCTTTGGGATTGGAATTATTATATTCTTCTTGAAGTCTGAGGGTATTTCACCTGTCTCATACATTTTGCTCACCACATGGTAGAGTTTTGTCAGGACTGGCTCCCCCAAGACTGTCAATAGTTCTAATGGAATGTTGTCTACTCACGGGGCCTTGTTTCGACTTAGGTCTTTCAGTGCTCTGTCAAACTCTTCACACAGTATCATATCTCCCATTTCATCTTCATCTACATCCTCTTCCATTTCCACTTCCCTCAAGTACATCGCCATTGTATAGACCTTCTATATACTCCTTCCACCTTTCTGATTTCCCTTCTTTGCTTAGATCTGGGTTTCCATCTGAGCTCTTGATATTCATACAAGTGGTTCTCTTTTCTCCAAAGGTCTCGTTAATTTTCCTGTAGGCAGTATCTATCTTACCCCTAATGAGATAAGCCTCTACATCCTTACATTTGTTCTCTAGCCATCTCTGCTTAGCCATTTTGCACTTCCTGTCGATCTCATTTTTGAGACGTTTGTATTCCATTTGCCTGCTTCATTTGCTGCATTCTTACATTTTCTCCTTTCATCAATTAAATTCAGTATCTCTTCTGTTACCCAAGGATTTCTATTAGACCTCTTCTTTTTACCTGCTTGATCCTCTGCTACCTTCACTATTTCTTCTCTCAAAGCTTCCCATTCTTCTTTTACTGTATTTCTTTCCCCCATTTTTGTCAATCGTTCCCTAATGCTCTCCCTGAAGTTCTCTACAATTTCTGGTTCTTTCAGTTTATCCAGGTCCTATCTCCTCAAATCCCCACCTTTTTAAGTTTCTTCAGTTTAATCTACAATTCATAACCAATAGATTGTGGTCAGAGTCCACATCTGCCCCTGGAAATGTCTTACAATTTAAAACCTGATTCCTAAATCTCTGTCTTACCATTATATAATCTATCTGAAACCTGTCAGTATCTCCAGGCTTCTTCCAGATATACAACCTTCTTTTATGATTCTTGAACCAAGTGTTAGCTATGATTGAGTTATGCTCTGTGCAAAATTCTACCAGGCGGCTTCCTCTTACATTTCTTAGCCCCAATCCATATTCACCTACTACGTTTCCTTCTCTTCCTTTTCCTACTGTCGAATTCCAGTCACCCATGACTATTACATTTTCGTCTCCCTTCACTATCTGAATAATTTCTTTTATTTGATCATACATTTCTTCAATCTCTTCATCATCTGCAGAGCTAGTTGGCATATAAACTTGTACTGCTGTAGTAGGCGTGGGCTTCGTGTCTATCTTGGCCACAATAAGGCGTTCACTATGCTGTTTGTAGTAGCTTACCCGCACTCCTATTTTTTTATTCGTTATTAAACCTACTCCTGAATTACCCGTATTTGATTTTGTATTTATAACACTGTATCCACCTGACCAAAAGTCTTGTTCCTCCTGCCACCGAACTTCGCTAATTCCCACTATATCTAACATTAACCTATCCATTTCCCTTTTTAAATTTTCTAACCTACCTGTCCGATTAAGCGACTTGACATTTCACGCTCCGATTCGTAGAACGCCGCCACAAACATTCTCTGCTCGTCCTAAGTCGCAATCACCATGGGAACGCGTGCATATAGACTTTGCTGAACCTTTTGGAACACTCGTTGGTTGATTGTGGTAGACTCTTCTAGCAACTTTCCTTTTGCTGTACCAATGAACTCGACAATGTCATGTAGCACAGTTTCGGCGTTGTCCTCTATCTTTTACCTCGAAGGTTTACCTGAAGTCATAGTGTCGGACAACGGCCCTCAGTTCACGTCAAATGAATTTGAAACATTCTGTGATCGCAATGGCATGCAGCATGTATCCACAGTCAAACGGTTAATCGGAACGTTTTGTCAGAACCTTCAAGGAGCAAATGGCTAAACTCCGCACCGCACACACCTGGGATCAAGTATTGCAACTATTTCTCGCCTCCTATCGTACGCATCCGCGAGATGGACCATCGCCGGCGGAATTGTTTCACGGCCGGCGCCATCTACATCTACATGGATACTCAGCAAATTACATTTAAGTGCCTGGCAGAGGGTTCATCTAACCACCTTCACAATTCTCTATTATTTCAATCTCGTACAGCGCGCGGATAGAACGAACACCTATATCTTTCCGTACGAGGTTTGATTTCCTTTATGTTATCGCGGTGATCGTTTCTCCCTATGTGGGTAGGTGTCAAAAAAATATTTTCGCATTCGGAGGAGAAAGTTGGTGATTGGAATTTCGTGAGAAGATTCCGTCGCAATGAAAGACGCCTTTCTTTTAATGATGTGTAGCCCAAATCCCGTATCATTTCAGTCACACTCTCTCTCAGATTTCGCAGTAATACAAAACGTGCTGCTCTCCGTCAGTCATATCTGGTAAGGATCCCACACCGTGCAGCAGTATTCTAAAAGAGGACGGACAAGTGTAGTGTAGGCAGTCTCCTTAATAGATCTTTTACATTTTCTAAGTGTCCTGCCAATAAAACGCAGACTTTGGTTTGCTTCCCCACAACATTTTTATGTGTTCCTTCCAGTTTAAGTTGCTCGTAATTGTAATTCATAGGTATGTAGTTGAATTTACGGCCTTTATATTTGACTGATTTATCGTGTAACCGAAGTTTAACGGATTCCATTTAGCCCTCATGTGGATGAACTCACACTTTTCGTTATTTAGGGTCAACTGCCAATTTTCGTACCATTCAGATATATTTTCTATATCGTTTTGCAGTTTGCTTTGCTCTTCTGATGACTTTATTAGTCGATAAACGACAGGGTCATCTGCAAACAACCTAAGACGGCTGCTCAGATTGTCTCCCAAATCGTTTACATAGATAACATGGACACTGCTCCACCCGTTCCACTCTCCTCAGCATCCGACGCTGAAGGAAGGCCGCAAGTATCGGTTCGCACTGCATGATATTGTGTTTTTCAGGGTTTTTAGAGCCAGCAGACGATGAGTGCGAGGCGAGATCCATCGTCGACTTGGCGCATGCATTTATTTCATTTCAGGCCCAGACAGATTGCAGCGCCGATATCACAATCAAATTCGCCAGTATCATGTGCACGAAGATCCTTCTGTAACTCTTCCCCCAGATTCATGGATCCCAGGGACAGCGTGGCCACAGCAGCCGCCAGAGGGTGTCATCACGACACCGCGGGACGACCTCATAGAGGCGGAGCCTTCGCCTCCTCCGCCTCCTCGCGTCCTATCGCCGCCCACGCCGCAGCAGCTGACGACTTCTACAGCGTGGTATCGGCCTCAGGAGGTGGACGCGTACCCATCTGCGCGGTTTCCGGGGGACATCTCCGCGAGAGCGAAGGCCGGATGGCGGGGTACAAGCGTAAGTCTGAGGTCCCCTGCACCCACAGTGTCCGGTCCCACAAAGTGTCCAAGCTCCTGCTTCTCCTCCCGTCGTCGTGCTCCATATACGACGACGGTCCGTCGCTTTGATGGGGGGGGGGGGGGGGGAGAAGAATGTTGTGGCTTCAAGAAGTCAAGCGCCAGCACGCCAGTCGGAAAAGATAGAGAAGAGATGATTGTGAGAAGACATCAGCAATCGTACACTGACTGACCCCTCTCCAAGACGACAACACGGCAGCCATGGCCCCTATGTGAAGAGGATATAAGCGCCGCGACCGACTGGCGACGACCCTGATGTTCAGGAAGCCGGGGAAAGACAACTCCCTCCCACAAAATTACCGACCCATCAGTCTGCTGAGCACCCTCAGCAAGATCGTTGAGAAGATAATACTAAAACGACTCACTAGGCACTGCATCACAAACGACACCCTGAGGCCGGAGCAATTCGTCTTCAGGAATCACCACTCGACAACACAACAACTCCTCCGCGTCGGATACATAACACACGGATACAATACAAACAAAGCAACTGGGGCGGTGTTCCTGGACATCGAAAAGGCCTTCGATCGTCTGTGGCACAACGGCCTCATACGCAAACTCAGTGACGCAGGGTTCCCCGACGGGCTCGTACGTCTCATACACTCATATCTCGACGGACAGGGGTATCAACACCGACTTGCAGGGCAAACAATCGACACGACATGGTATCCAGGCAGGAGTACCCCAAGGAAGCATCCCAGGGCCCTTACTGTTTAACCTCTACATTAACGACCTCCCAGCTACACGCAACACGACGGTGGCAATCTACGCGGATGACACTGCCATCCTTGCGCAAGATTGGAAGCCGTCTAACATTAACTCACGATTACAAACTGCACTCAGAGCAGCAGAGCCTTGGCTGGTGAAATGGCGTGTTGAGTAAACGTCGACAAGTGCGAAGTGGTTCTGTTCACTAGAAGACCGAGACTACTGCGCAGACATCAACACTGCAACCCAATAACACTACATGCTCGCCCAATACGTTTCCGCGAGAGCGTCAAATACCTCGGTGTCTGGCTAGACCGGAAACTACTTTGGGGGTCCACATTCAATACGTGACCAACAAAGCAAACGCGAGGCTCAAACAACTCTACCCTATGCTTAACAGGCGTAGCACACTGAATAGGAGGTTGTCCAGGTCCATGTACATGACACTTATTCGACCCCCGATGACGTATGCAGTCCCTGTCTGGGGATACACTGCGCCCACACGCCTACGCCGTCTGCACCTCATACAGAACAAAGTACTCAGAATCATAAGCAACGCTCTGCGCTACACACGCGCTGCGGATCTTCACCGAGAATATCGGCTAGATACCATCTTCCAGGTATTCCAAAACTCTCCACACGGCTTTACAGTAACACGAGACACTCGCGTAACCCGTTTATCCTTTCTCTGGGCAACTACAACCACAACCATAGATGGAAACATACTAGACCAAAGACACTATTAGCAAGCAACTAAACATCTATGGTCCATAGCACGCTGACACGACAGTACTGGCGAGCCCCTGCAACACAGCTACTACTGGCAATCCCAGATGCTCGACCCGCCGAAAAACAGGCAATCGCAGGGAAACCGTACTGTACACAGCAGCACGCAAAGCAGCCCCTACACTGTGAGCTGATCTATGATCGATCGCCCACTAATGTATGACGACCCTGAATTGTTACAGGGACGCAGCAGCTGCAGCCATCCCTTCAACGAGCTTCCGCAACGACAAAGGTAACGATGCACGATACCTCTCACTAACATAACCACATCTTGCATGCACTGTCGCAGCTAGCAAGCGACTTTTGCCCTTACTACCCGTCCTACTGTCGCAGAGGTCTTTCTCCCTTGGCGCTTCCCTTGGCACTTTTTTCCCTCTTCCCTTACCAACCGCTACCCTTCCATCACTTTCGTCCACTTTCTGTCTCCTGATGGATCATGTCAAAGAGTAATCCTACCCAGACACATGGATAACATCACAGCCCGCATCCTGTGACTCACGATTTGAAAACTAACATGTTAAACGGAGGTGACAGTAGAACTTTTGGTTTGGTCACCATGTTGGTGTGGACGTGGACGGGCCCCATCCTTTATAAAGAAAATTATAAAAAATGGTGACGGCCCAGCAGCTTCAAGATGAGCGACTCGCACAGAAGCGTCAACACTCTCTATGTAGCAGATTTGGAATTGTTTATTCTGAAGAATCTAGATTATTTCGTATGTCACCCTTTGCATGCGACACATCTGTGCAATTACAAAGTTAAGTACTGTATCTTTTCATTTTGTAATAAAACTCATTAATACGGTTTGTTTGAATGTTTGTCTAGCGAAATGACTGTGCAGGATTCCTAGACACCGCTTATTTGACGACGAGCATAGAGAGATGACAGTCCATGTCTACCCAGTGCTTGATCAACTATTCTTCTAAAGTTGAGCCATAGTCCCTGTCCCTGTCCTGTGCTGAAAGTTCCAGGTTCTTTATGGAAATATGACACTACTGCTTTTTTACCTATTCAATGAACATATAAATCTTTCTACTTATTGTAGTTGCTCTTTGTACTTTGATATTTATTGTTGCTATACTTACCTCATAGCCATTGATACCAGTTTCAATGTAGACTTCCTCAAAGAGGTTGGGTCTGTTTGTTGCCATTTGCTCCAATACATTTTTATCGTGAGTGGGGTTCCAAACTATCTGTTCCAGCTCATTTTCAGTGGAGACATTTAGTAATGTTTCACAGATTGTCTTGTCACACCCACCACTAACAAAACTGTAATTTTCCCAATTGATAGCTGGACGATTAAAGTCTCCACTGATGATAAGAGTGTGACTGGGGAACTTATGTACAAGTGAACTGATGTTTTCTCTAAAGTTTTCCGTTGCAACAGGTGACGAGTCTGGTGGTCAAAAGAAGGAGCCAGTTGTCATATTTGTCGGCCCCTGTTACTGAATCTTGCCAAAACTATCTCGCATGCAGCTTCAATTTCTATCTCAGTAGATTTGTTTACCGCAACTAATACACCACCTCCATTTCCCAGTAGCCTACCCTTTCGATATACACTAACTTTTTTCCGAAAGATTTCACTGCTGTCAGTTTCAGATTTCAACCAGCTTTCTGTACCTCGTATTATGTGAGCTTTACTGCTCTTCAGGAGCACTTCAAACTGTGGAACTTTGTAGCAAATGCTTTGGCAGTAAAATACTTGAATTTTAATTCTATCATCTGTGGGGGCATTCTTTGGAATCTTACACTTATACTTCTGCATCTCCTACAGCTGTCGTTATCTGGACTGGATGGAGAATCGTCTATCTAGAAACCCCTTGTGTGCACTCCACATGGGCAGTAGCCTCTGATGTGTAATGCGCACCTGACCCATTTAGGGGACCCTACAACTCTCAACTCTACGGCGCAAGTCCAGAAAATCATAGCCTAGCTTCTCACAGAACCTCTAAAATCTCTGGTTCAGTCCTTCCACTCGATTTAGAGCCAGGGGGCTACGATTAGTTCTGGGGACAATGCTGCAAATTGTGAGCTTCGTTGGAACTGGACGCACAAAACTGGTCTTCTCAATCTTCTCTGCCAGTCACTGGAACGACACAAGAATGACTTCAGAGCCCAAACAACAGGCATCATTTGTTCCAATATGCGTCACAGTCTACAGTTGATTGTACCCTGTTCCCTCAATGGCTGTTGGAATAGCCTCTTCAGAAAGTTGAAGAAGGCCCCCAGGCATACATACAGACTACACCTGGCACCTCGTGTTTTTTCCTCTCCCTTGTTGCATTTTCTTAGGAACTACCATCACTCGCCATATGTTTGAACTGCAGATGATTAATCGACCCCTACCCTTTTGTGTTTGCTCCCTCTTGACACAGGACAAATGAGGTTTCCCTAAAACAGGCAATGTGAGTCCCACTGTCTCAGTTTCAGTTTCACTGAGAGACAGAACGTCAAACTTGTTGGATAGGGGATCAGTATAACATCATAAGTCCTGCCTAGCTCTCACCTGTACAGGACGCCTAGATCTACCACTGACGCCATTTGCAGTCAAGTGGCCGAGTAATGACACATTCTGTACTTCCTGCAGAGGACGCAGGACAAACAGGTGGGGACAGTACTTGAGGTGCCTTTGGTACCAGTACCAGAGCTACACAATTGTTGGAAGCTCTTCCAACACACTGAGCTGCAGCAGTTGCCAACCATTTGACAGTAGTCAGGGCGATTTCCAGCTGCTTACAAATGTCAACTAACTCATCCTGTGTTCGATAGCAACATTCACTGTGGGGCTGCGTTGTGGCTGGTACTCTGTATTACAGGACAGTTAACAAATAACTGTAAAATTTGCCTGCTGACTATCTTTTAATCTGTTGAGCTAAAAAATTACCAGGTGGCTATAAGAAGTGAAGTAAATACGCGAAATGAGGTTTCTATTAAGGCAACAGAAAAATCTGTGGTAAAAATTACTAGTTTCCTAAAACTTTTTGAGGTTCATTATAGTTCTTTAAAAAACTCGAAAATAGAGTTACTGTACGATACGTGTAGATAATATATACTCCTCTTGAATGGAAAACTAGATGTAACACACGATTTAGTTCTGCAAATTTTCAAAAAATATACGATTGTTTGCATTGATATACACTGACATCTGGGGTGATCTATTCTTCAGCAGTAAATGTGAGTCACAAACGCTGATTTGTCACGATATAAGTTACCTGCAACACACATATCGGTAACATGCGAAAATTTTCAAAAATAGTTTTTTAAGTGTCTGAAAGTTCCCAAAAATAGCCTATTACTCAAGTAGTTATACAATGAAATTAGAGAAAGTTTGTTTTGAATAAGGAGAGGCCTGCTATTCTCAAAACTTTTAAAAGAGCACAAATAACAGTAAGCCTACCGCTGACTATAAGAAAACAAGTTTATCGCGGCACTCGCAAATGTTCGAAATTTCACAATAAATCACAATAAAAACAAGTATAGTATTCACATAATCAATGAAAGATTATGCATAAGTGACACAAACAGTAAAATATGAGACTCCAGAATTTCAAAAGGACACACAAATCTGACACATGTGGTCTCACACAAAGGAAAATTCTGAAGTTAGCTATTAAATATAAATAAACGTACTAGCCAATTGCACGGATTTTTACTTACCTGATTCTGTGACAACTTCTGCACTGGCATCCTGAAGGTAAACACTGCAGTGTCAGTCTGTTTCAGTCAAAACCGCGAAAAAGTGCAACACTGACAAAGCATGTCTTCTGCCTGCAGCACCTAAAAATGCTATTCTGTTTGTTCTATGCTACAAGTATTGAACAAAAACTGTAACACGGAAGTGGCATTAAACGCATATCATGCACATTTCCAACCTGTTATCAGGTACAGAATAATATCCTGGGGAAATGTACCATTCAGTCAATCTACATTTAAAACTCAAAAACAATGCATCAAATTGATATGTAACAGCAAGAGACAAGTTTCATGTTGCCCTCCTTTCCATGTACTAAAATGCTTTTATTCGCCTGTGCTGTATGTGAAACAGTAGTCTTTCTTACAGAGCATTTATTAATGTCCAATGCTTATCAGCAAGACACTGCACTAACAACTATCTTCTTCATATACCAGTATATGTCTGCCAGACTTTTAGTGCTATTCAGTAAGCGACCAAAGATTTTTGTGGCAGCATAATTCACCCATCTCTGTGCCAAAGTCAAATTTAACCTAGAATTCTGAAGATCATCCTTTGTTCTAGTGTTGTAGGTATGCACTTCGCAATTATTTTGGATTGGATTATGTTATTAAAAAAAAATTCGTAAGTCAACATGTGTATTGTGAAGGTGCCATGAATATGCCAAGTTTTTTAAATAAATGTCTGCAAGATGATCTCAGGTGGGCTGCAGAAATTATGCTGATTATACGCTTTTGTGCAATGAATACTTTTTCTCATAATGATGACTTGGCCCAAAATATGATGCCATATGAAAGTAGCGAATGAAAATAGGCATAGAAGGCTAATTTTCTGATATATCTATCACCAAAATTTTCAGTAATCCTAATAGCATAAGCAGCTGAACTCTAATGTTTCAGCAGATCATCAGTATGTTTCTTCCAGCTCAATTTCTCATCAGTGCACACAACCAGAAATTTCGAATATTCTGCTTTAGCAACAGACTTCTGTTCAAACTAATATTTACAATGGTGTTACGCCATTTACTGTACAGAACCGTATATACTATTTTTTCTCAAAATTTAGTAAGAATCCGTTAGCAGAGACTTGATAATTTTCTGAAAGACATTATTCACAATTTCCTCACCTAATTTCTGTTTGTTGGGTGTGATTAATCTACTTGTATCATCATCAAAATGAACTAGCTTTGCATTTTCATGAATACAGAGTGGCAAGTTACTAATATATATTAAGAACAATAAGGGATGCAAGACTGCACCCTGTGGGGTACCATTCTTGTTACCTCCCAACTCCTCTGGTGATTTTTGCAGACTATCTGCACTGTTAATTTCAACCTTCTGTATTCTTCCAGTTAAATATGAATTAAATCATTTGTGCACTGTCCCACTCATACCACAATACTTAAGCTTATCTAGAAGAATTTCAGGATTCACACAGTCAAAAACCTTTGAGAGTTCACAAAAAATCCGATGAGTGATGTTTGGTTATTCAGGACATTTAATATTTGATCAGTGAAATCATATATAGAATTATCTGTTGAAAAGCCTTTCTGAAAACCAAATTGACATTTTGTAAGTACTTCATTTTTACAAATATGTGAAGCTACTCTAGAATATATCCCTTTTTAAAGAATTTTGGATAAAGCTGTGAGAAGTGAGATTGGGCTGTAATTGTAAGGATGAGACCTATCCACTTTTTTATGCAGTGGTTTGACAATAGTATATTTCAATCTATCTGGAAAATCCCTGTTTCAGTGAGTTACTACATATGTGACTGAGAATCCTACTTATCTGTTGGGAAAAAGCTTTTAGTACTCTGTTGGAAATGCCATCAATTCCATGTGAGCTTTTCTTTTGAGTGAATTTATTTTTTTCCTCATTTCAGTAGCAGAGGTGGGTTGAATTTCAGTTTTATCGAATTCCATAGGCATTGCCTCTTCCATATACATCCTCGTATTTTCTAATGAACAGGTGGATCTCATTTTATCTACAACATTTAAAAATGATTATTTAAAATATTTTCTACTTCTGACTGTTTGTTAACAAACATTTTATTGAGTTTGATAGAAGCACAGTCTTCCTGTGCTCTCAGTTACCCTGTTTCCCATTTAACGATATTCCAAATTGTTTTAATTTTATTATCAGAGGTGCTAATCTCAGACATAATGCACATGCTTCTGGACTCTTTAATAACTTTTCTTCATGCAGTACAGTAGCTTTTATAATGTTTGACTGTTCTTGGATCATTGCTCCGTCTAGTTGTAAGATACATTTCCCTTTTTTGTTTGCAAGATATTTTTATCTCTTTAGTAACCCATGGCTTTTTAGATTTTCTTGCAATTATGTTTCACTGTTTTCTTAGGGGACACTGCTTTCAGATGTACTAAAAAAGGTATCATGAAATAGGTTAAATTTAAATTAGCATCAGGTTCTCTATACATCTCATCCCAATCTAATTGTTGCGAGCTTTCCCTAAAATTTTCAACTGTTCAGTAGCTAATTGAGCACACTATTTTGGAGAACTGTTTTGCATTACTGTATGGAGTTCTGTCATAAACTGTAACTAGCTGTGCATCATGATCATATGTACCATTCTTAACATGAAAAGTTTTTATTCATCTATAAAAACATCATTGTGCTGCTTTCCTATACCACCAAAGTGGGAAAATCAATAACTGATGTCAAACTGAAAGAAAAAGTAATACTTCAAGGTCAAGCTTCCTATCAGACTCTTTCAGAAAATCTACATTGAAATCCCCAAAAACAATAATTTTCTTCCTTCCATCTGACAAATAGCGCAAAAAAGAATCCAAGTTTTTCAAAAACATCTGAAAATTTGTCAATGGAAACATACACAAAGCTACAATTATAAAAGTACCATTATTTGGTGTAAGTTCACATACACATGCTTCTATATCTTACTCTACACAAAAATGTTTACTTTCAAAATTTTTCACACTGTCATAAAGTTTAACATGTATGGCAACTCTTCTTCTCTCTATAGTGTCCCTACTTATATGTGCTGAAAGCTTATATCCATCTATATTTATCTTTTCCATATCAGTGACTATATGATGTTCAGAAAGGCATAGTAAATTTATTCCACCCTCAGTTTCTAAATCTTCTAAACAACGAAGTAGCTCATGTACTTTGGTTTTTTAATCCCCTGACATTCTGATGCAATGTGTTAACATTATTTTTCACTGTGCTTTTATGAGAATCTTGTGACATACTAACATCATTTTTCACAGCACTTTTATGAGACTCTTGCAAGATCTCACCATCTCTAGAACCTGCTTGTCTGATCTTCTTCTTAAACTAAATTTCATTCAATGTTGAGTCACTGGAAACTAATCTTAGTCTAAAAAGTGGTACTTCCATGTGTTTCAGTGCCCTCTCCTTAAAAAATTTTGATATCGTCCCACCCTGTTTACACTTTCCTTTCCTACTGAGTTGCAGGCAATGCCTTGTTAAGTCCCACCTACCAACAGCATCAACAGGAACCAAACCTATGCTTGACAAAGTGGCTGCCTGAAGCAGCTGCTCTAGCTCCATATTCACCCTCCTGACAGAGCTGTTCAGCTGGAGCTAATCACACCACATGAAAGCAGGAACCAATTGTATGGTTCGTTGCAGATGCTATTTTTACCAGGTCACACTTAATATTGTAGAACTGATGCCTATCAATACTGTTTCCAGCTCCACCCACTACAGTAATATGATCCTGCTTCTAAAGCCCTTGTACAATGGTCTTACATGCTCTATCACTTGGCTGAGACATGCACTGGGCTTGAAAAAAGCTTGTGTATTGGTAACTGTTACCTAATTTTTCCTTTATGATCTGGTCCTCATCTCCTGCATGGATACTACCTAACAACTGAACTTTCCTTCTACTTCCTAATTTTTTTGAAACAGTTGGTTGCCTGGTGAAAATTTGTTTAGTATTAACTGCACTTAAATCTACCTGAGCCTCTCCTTTGGTTAACTGAGGTAACAAGCAAATCTATTGTTTGTTCAATGGTGGCACTGCAGTAAATATTTGAATGTGTATGTGTCCATTCTCAAATAATTTGTCGTCTTCCTGATCGCTGTTCTACTCGCGAAGTAAATGAACGTGAGAAGTCCGTCGTGCTTAAGGAGGTACCGTTAGTGCCTTGAGGATTTCGATGTTTTCCCTTGTTTCGTGCATCTTTTCCTCCTCGTAAAATGCTTCATTTCAGACAGAGGTCTATCAAAATGTTATAATATTTTTGTAGTTGGAGATGTTGATACCTCCTGACAGTCTTTGGCCGATGCATAAGTTTGACTGAGTTGCCAAGAATTCAAGTTTTGGTCGGAGAAGTAAGCGGACGTGGGGAGTAGTAGTATCTATGGTCGGAACTGTAGCGTCGTTGGTCTGTACTGTGCTGTTCTGTTATGTAGATATGTATACATCTCTGCCTAGTAAACAAACAATGTTTGTTATGAAGTAAGGGTCCAGAAAATGGTAGTCTTTATTTGGGAGACATGCAGCTATAACTCTACATCTCGACTTGAATCGTGTAAGATTTAACTCTGAATCAGTGATGTATTAATTGTTCGGGATAGTTTTGCAGTTACTGGATGTGTGTTGCGTACAAAAATAACACATACATTCAATACAAATCTTCTACACTGTTAACTGCTAATGCCCAAATTTTATTTCTGCACTAGTATTAAGTAACTGCATTGTGTGTAGATCACGTATGTCATGGCAGATTTAATCGCACCCTCAACTGATCTCCTTTACAGTGAATCTGAAAATATCAACACAAAAGATACAGTGTTGTATCCAAATAAAATTTAAGAAACAGTCGTTTGCTACATTTGACAATTACTTGACTAGTCTCAGTCTAAACATGTGTATTGGTAAATCCAGAAAAAAAATCGATAACGAAGTGAAATTCATGTCTACAGTATAAAGAGGGTCAGGTGTAGCTACAATTTTTGTAAAATTCTTTTTAAACTACTATAAAACGTCACTAGACTGAAATATTCTTTTTAGAATTGTATGACCAACAATAATCGAAAATTACTTCATTGCTGATGTAGATGATCACCCGATTCGTGACAGTATTTTCAGAAACAACTCGACTGATGTAGTATCCGTATGTTACGATAGAAAATCGTGTCACCTGATGTTCATTGCACCATGTGCCTTTCTTCAAGCACATACGTGTGTTTTGGTTGGCAAATAGAAGTTGCCATACATTATCAAGCTCTCCATTTGCTACATCACAGATGGATATTGTTATATTTTTGGTAACCCATTTGATCTGTTAGATACATGCTTGCCATATTATTATGATCAGCATTGACCACTTTGAATAATTACTAGATTCAACACCCACAACAGTTTAACTGCAATTATTCAGAGAACATTTTCTTGGCTGCAGGCATTATTGGCAGAACATACATATGAAATTACTTAGTAGGAGACTGCACTGCTGCAGTCCTTCCCATTCTTTTATGACTTTCTTCGTATCTGATCCAATGTCAGACTGTTCTGCAGTTGGTTCTGTATGGTCTAGCTTAGTTGACAAATAACATGTACTTCAGGCCAGAGATTCTCAGTTGAGACGAGTTCATACTACTGAGATGAGTGGTCCGTTTTGTTTTCTCCCATTCTATGAGACTCCTACCTGAAATTTTCTATTGGAATGGTGCATTTTTACATTGTAAAAAGTACAAGCCAGTTTCATATTGTTGGTGAAATGTGGGCAACAGAAGAGGATTAGAGTGTGATAATGTCCCCCTTCAAAATCTTGGTTGTGGTAAATCTCTAGTGTAGCCAAAGTTTTGGGTCATGTACGAATCATCAGCTTTGACCAGTGATGTAAAATTAATGGCTGCTGTGATGTTACATTTTGGTGAGTATATTTACACTTTTGTTGTTACTTGGTAATGCCAACAAAAAGCAAAAGTTTTGACAGATTGATCTGTCACTTAACCTGAGGTCTAAGTTATGTCAGGAGATGACAGTTTGTTTGATAGTTGGTATAGTTAACAAATGTAAAAGTAAAAAAAGAACTTAGTTGTGGTGACAGGCTGAGTGTAGCCCTTTTGAAACAAATTATCACTGACATCATATTAGGTCACCATGTTGTTTGCACCATTTATTGCATGTTTACTATGTCACTGGTAAAAGCTAATGACTTGCACCAAATATTACTCTTTATCCCAAGTTTTATGTCTGCTCAGTTCATAATGTGATTTTCGTTATGGATGACTAAAACAGCAAAATAAATCAAAATGCAAGAGGGGGGGGGGGGGTTGTCAATAACTAACTATTACCTCAAAGAGAGTTCATCTCAAAGTACATTCGAATCCATAGTTAGTAATACTATCATAAAGCCAGTAGTTTAGAATGACGTTTTTGTTTATCCCAGCTGCTACTCTGTTATACTTTACACAGGGAGTAATGCACCATTCACCTATCATGTTCCAGCTGTGTGTGCATCCATAAGAATATCACAGTGTTACAGATTCATGTTTAGTTAGTCTTTGCCCATGGACATTAGCTGATAATTTACAGCTGAGAGTATCGGGTGCATCATACAATTTTTTATTACAATAAATGTACAGTAATGAAAACAGGATTACATTTTACAGGCACATACAGGGTTATTACCTATTTTCCATTACAGTATGACAGCTAACATATATTTTGATATTTAATACTCATTCGTATTGTACCAGTATAAACATGTCTCTGTAAGATCCATTTTCAAACAATTTTGAAATAAATTTAATTTCTGTACTTGATTGAGTTTGGTAGCTTGGTAAAATACTTTTGCCTACTTCATCTGGACCACTCATTGTCAGTTTGAGATGTCATTGTCCTGTGTAATAATTCTCCTTTCCTCTTGTTATGAGTTGATGTATGTCTTTATTTCGGAGGTATAATTATAGTAGGAAAGGTCTGATAGACTGTAAACCCTTTAGAAGTGAAGGAGACCACTCCCCAAAAAGCAGAGGCATTGAGTCATTCGCAGGTATAAAAGAGAGAAAACTTGCTAGCTTTTGGGATTTATGCTTTCTCGAACTGGGGTACAAATACATTCTGAAAGCTAGCATGTTTTCTCTCTTTTTGCATCTGGCCTATTGATGACTCAGTACTTCTACTTTTCAGTGAGTGATCTCCTTTACTCCTAAGATATTTATATCGAAGATGTTTATCACTTACTCTCACTACCATAATATTTGGATATATATACAGGCTGTGTGATATTTTTGCTATATGGCTCACTGCTCTTTTCTGAATTTTGAATGCCATTTTTAAGTAGCTACCTTGTGCACTCCCCCCCCCCCTCCCCCCCCCCCTCCCCCCTCCATATAAATTGAGCAGGACAAGTGTGAAAACGCAAGTGTCGTCAGAACTTTATCATCCACAGTGTTTGCAGTTTTGTGCATGAGGAAAATCTGTGCGTTTATCTTGTTACGCAGTACATCTATGTTCTCTCTCCCCCCCCCCCCCCTCCTCACCCCATGTCAAATGCCTGTTTATAATAATTCCTAAAAAAAATTGTGCTGCTTACTTCTTTAACTGTTTCACTATGTAATGTTCTATTTACGTTACACATTTCACTCTAGTTTGGAATGCTACATGCATTGTTTTAGATTGATCATGTGCAAGCTTCTTCATCTGTGAAAAACTACTGCGACCTACGTTCTTCTGAACATGCTTATTGTATTCATATCTTGGTCTCTCACTACAATTTCTACCCCCCTCCCCCTCCCCTTGCCTGTTTTCCCTCCAATAGTAAATTGATGATTTCTTGATGTCTCAGAATGTGTCCTATCAACTGATCCCTTCTTTTAGTCAAGTTGTCCCCAATTTTTTTCAGTACCTCCTCATTAGTTACGTTATCTACCCATCTAATCTTCAGCATTCTTCAGTAGCTTCAAAAGCTTCTATCCTCTTCTTGTATAAACTGTTTATCATCCATGTTCCACTTCCAGACATGGGTACACTTCAGACAAATGCCTTCAGAACAAATTTCCTAACACTTGTTAACAAAATGTCTCTTCTTCAGAAATGCTTTTCTTGCCATTGCCCCTCTACATTTTATATCCTCTCTGCTGCTTAAATAATGGTACTCATCTACTGCTTTAAGTGCCTCATTTCCAATGCTAATTCCCTCAGCATCACATGATTTGATTCAGCTGCATTCCATTATTTTTTTGCTTTTGTTGATGTTCATCTTATTCCCTTCTTTCAAGACACTATCCATTCCGTTCAGGTGTTCTTCCAAGTCCTTTGCTGTCTGTGACAGATTTACAATGTCATTAGTAAACGTCAAAGTTTTTATTTTTTCTCCATAAACTTTAATCCCTGCTCCAAATTTTTCTGTGGTTTCTTTTACTGTTTGCTCATTGTACTGTTTGAATAACGTTGGGGATAGGCTTCAAACCTGTCTGACACATTTCTTAACCACTGCTTACCATTCATGCCCCTTGACTCGTATAATTGCCATCTGGTTTTTGTACAAGCTGTAAATAGCCTTTTATTCTCTGTATTTTACCCCTGCTGCCTTCAGGATTTCATAGAGAATATCCAGTCAACATTATCAAAAGCTTTTTTTAAGTCTATTACCTTAACCGATCTTCTAATGTCATGGGTCAGTATCACCTCTTGTGTTCCTACATTTCTCCGAAATCCAAACTGATCCACCCCGACACTGGTCTACTACCAGTTTTTCCATTCTTCATTAAAGAATTTGTGTTAGTATTTTGAAACAATGACTTACTAAACTGATAGGCTGATAATTTTCACACCTGTCAGCAACTGCTTTCCTTAGAATTGGAATTATTACATTATTATAGAAGTCTCAGGGTATTTCACCTCTTCCGTGTGGAATGGCCGCGCAGTTTGAGGCGTCATGTCGTGGGCTGCGCGGCCCCTCCTGTTGGAGGTTCGAGTCCCCCCTTGGGCGTGGGTGTGTGTATTGTTCTTAGAATAAGTTAGTTTAAGTAGTGTGTAAGTCTAGGGACCTATGACCTAAGCAGTTTGGTCCCTTAGGAATTCACACATATTTATTTCGCATGTCTCATACATCTTGCACACCACATCAAAGGGTTTTGTCATGGCTGGCTCTCCTAAGACTGTCAGCAGTTCTGATGGAATGTTGTCTAGTCCTGGGACCGTGTTTCGACTTAGGTCTTTCATTGCTCTGTCAAATTCCTCTTGCAGTATTGTATCTCCCATCCCATCTTTAGCTAATTCCCCTTCTATTTCTATATGATTTCCTTCAAGCCCATCTCTCTTGTGTAGACCCTCTATATATTCCTTCCACTTTTCTGTTTTCCCTTCTTAGCTTAGAACTGGTTCTCCATCTGAGCTCCTGACATTCATACAGCTGCTTCTCTTTCCTCCAACGGTCTCTTTAATTTTCCTGTAGGTGGTATCTATCTGTCTCTTGGTGAAATATGCTTCTAAATCCTTACATTTCTCTTTGAGCCATTCCTGTTCAGCATTTTACACCTCTTGTAAATATCATTTCTTAAATTTTTTATTCCCTTTCACTTCCTTCAGTAGGTGCATTTTTATGTTTCCTTCATTCATCAGTTAAATTCATTGTCTTCTATATTACCCAAGGATTTCTACTAGGCTTTGTCTTTTTAACTATTTGATCCTCTGTCGCCTTCACTGTTTCATCTCTTAAAGCTACCTGTTCATCTTTGACTGTGTTCCTTTCCCATGTTGTAATCAACCATTGCCTAATGCTCTCTCTGAAATTCTCAACAACCTCTGGTTCTTTCAACTTATCCACATCTCATCCATTTAATATCCTACCTTTTTTGCTATTTCTTCAGTTTTAATCTACACTTTACAATCAATAAATTGTGGTCAGAGTCAACATCTGCCCTTGGAAATGTTTTGAAATTTAAAATCGGTTCCGTCCACATAGACAACCTTCTTTCATGAATCTTAAACTGATGTTTTAGCAATGATTAAATTATGCTCTGTGCAAAATTCTACCTTGTGGCTTCCTCTTTCATTCTTTTCCCCCAGTCTTTAGTCACATACTATCTCCACATACATTTCTTCAAACTCGTCGTCATCTGTGGAGCTAGTTGACATATAAATTTGTACTACTGTGAAGGGTGTGGGATTCATGTCTATCTTGGCTATGATAATGCATTCACTATGCTGTTGATAGTAGCTTACCCGCATTCCAATATTCGTATTCATTATTAAGCCTACTCCAATGTAACCCCTATGTGATTTTGTAGTTATAAACCTGTATTTACTTAACTGGAAGTCCTGTTCCTCCAGCCACTGAATTTCACTAATTCCTGCTATATCTAACTTTAACTTATTCCTTTCCCATTTTAAATTTTCTAATCTACCTGCTTGGTTAAGGGATCTAACATTCTGCACACTGATTCGTAGAATGCCAGTTTTGTTTCTCCAGATGACAACATCCTTCTGAGTAGTCCCCACTAGGAGATCCAAATGGGGAACTGTTTCAACTGTTTCACCTTCAGAAGTTTTCACCCAATAGGGTGCCATCATCATTAAACCGGAAATACGGAAGCGTCCGATCCCACCCGTCTGCTTTGACCCATGACGTCACAAATATGGCGGAAACAAAAACAAACACACACACTTTCTACAAGAAGCCTAATGACACTAACGGGACAAGCGCGGGAAATGGGGTGTTTTGGGTGGGGGGCAAACTAAATATAAACAAATTTAGACGCCTTGCGTAGCTACAACGTGTAAGTGAAGACAGCCATGCATGAATACCCACCCACCTCCCCAGGGGTCGTAACCCCTGCAACCCATAGAAGATAAAGATGCTTCAGTAGCTGATTAGTGTTTTTTGTCTTTTTTAAAAAAAATCTCACGGGATAGAACAAACAGATCAGAAAGATAAATATAATAAACTAAAACAGAAATTCGAGGAAACAGATAATTAAAATAAGTAATAAGTGTTTTTAAATTTTAAAAAATCTCACGAGATAAAACGAACAGATCAGAAAAGTAAATAAAATAAGATAAAACGGAATTGGAGACAGCCACACTCAAACCAAACTCCGCGCTGTCATGACGTCACACACGACAACACCCTTACGTCACGGGTCGAAGCCGACGCATTGGATCGGACGCTTCTGTCGACCCATTTAACCATGCAGTAGAGCTACGTGTCCTCGGAAAAAATTATGGCTGTAGTTTCTGCTTCCTTTCAGCCATTCCTGGTAGCAGCACAGCAAGACCATTTTGGTTCATGTTGCAAGGCCAGTTCAGTCAATCATCCAGACTGTTGTCCCTGCAACTACTGAAGAGGCTGCTTCCCACCTTCAGAAAGAACATGGTCATCTGGTCTCTCAACAGATACCCCTCCATTGTGGTTGCACCTACAGTATGGCTGTCTGTATTGCTGAACCATGCAATCCATCCCACCAACATCAGAGTCCATAGTTCTTTCTTTATTAGGTTTGAAACTTCTGTGTCAGCTATTGGGATGAATACTGTGGTATGGTTGATATGTGGAAGTTTTGGTATCATACTCTCTTCATCTGTTTTATCAGTTCATCTGCTACTGTTGTGTAGTATCTGTTAAAGTTGTTTGCATTTCTAGAGGATATACATCCTTTTTGCATCTTTCAGTGGGCAGGTGTCCTCTGTCCATTTTGTTCCTTTACCCTCTCTTCATTTATGAAGGACCACAAGTCATTTTAATAAATCATTTGAGTAATTTTCTCCTTTATATACAGCTGTCTTAGCTTTATTTCTGTGATGCAACTGCAATACTCTTACTTTTTTATTTTGTGCTTGTATGTATTGTATTGTATGTTAACTGGGGACCTAGAAACGATGGAGAGGCTCTGTCCCCGCCGCAGCCACAGTGGTCCACAACCCCACCATGACTACCGTAGTCCACTTCAGCCCTCCGCAGCCCCACACCGAACCCAGGGCTATTGTGCAGTTCGGCCCCGGTGGAACGTCTCACACCAGACGAGTGTAACCCCCATGTTTGCATGGTAGAGTAATGGTGGTGTAGGCGTACGTGGAAAACTTGTTTGCGCAGCAATCGCCAACATAATGTAACTGAGGCGGAATAAGGGGGACCAGCCCGCATTCGCCGAGGCAAATGGAAAACCGCCTAAAAACCATCCACAGACTGGCCAGTCCACTGGACCTCGATACAAATGTGCCGGGCGGATTCGTGCCAGGGACCAGGCGCTCCTTCCCGCCTGGAAAGCCTAATTTGTGCTTTGTACTTTTTTTTGAGAAGTCATAATACACTTTCAGTTTATTTCTTGCATGGGTTAATGGATTACCTCTCCAATCACTCACTCAGCTACCTTTTCTTTTTTTGGTATTAGTTAAATTAGCCTATTTATGACAGGACATGTAACAATAATAATAATAATAATAATAATAATAATAATAAAGATAATAACTGGTTCAATTTAGTATTTGCATCATTGTCTACATACATTACTTACCATTTTTCTGTCATTACCTTCATTTTTTACACACATCAAAAAAAGTTTTGCCTCACCCCGGTTCCCAGAACTCCTGAAGATTGAATGTGGATATTGTATCACAGATACAGTCCCTTTGACAGTTCAGAAATGTCACTAAACTCACCCACAGATGTAAGCAACCATGCATGAGCAGTGCCTATTAGACGATTGGGGTCCGACAACCGATCAGTTCCAGTCATTCCACCAGGAAAGAGGTACATGGCTCATATTGTCTGTAGTTCAATCATGCCTAGACGGCCAATACTGCGGTTTGATCGCATCCGCATTGTTAGTTTGTGCCAGGAAGGGCTCTCAACAAGGGAAGTGTCCAGGTCCTTCGGAGTGAACCAAAGTGATTTTTTTTGGACATGGAGGGGATACAGAGAGACAGGAACTGTCAGTGACGTGCCTCACTCAGGCCGCCCAAAGGCTACTACTGCAGTGGATGACCACTACCTATGGATTATGGCTCGGAGGAACCCTGACAGCATTGCCACAATGTTGAATAATGCATTTCGTGCAGCCACAGGATGTTGTGTTACGACTCAAACAGTGTGCAATAGGCTGCAAGATGCACAACTTCACTCGCGAGGTCCATCTTTGCAACCACGACACCATACAGTGCGGTACAGATGTGCCCAACAACATTCCGAATGGACCGCTCAGGATTGGCATCATGTTCTCTTCACCGATGAATGTCGCATATGCCTTCAACCAGAGAATCGTTGGAGATGTGTTTGAAGGCAACTCGGTCACGCTGAACTCCTTAGACACCCTGTCCAGTGAGTGCAGCAAGGTGGAGGTTCCCTGATGTTTTGGGGTGGCATTATGTGGGGCGGCCGTACGCCGCTGGTGGTCATGGAAGGCACCGTAATGGCTGTATGATATGTGAATGCCATCCTCTGACCAATAGTACAACCATACCGGTAGCATATTGGCGAAGCATTCATCTTCATGGATGACAATTCGCACCCCCATCGTGTGCATCTTGTGAATTACTTCCCTCAGGATAACGACATCACTCGACTAGAGTGGCCAGCATGTTATCCAGACATGAATACTATCGAACATTCCTGGGCTAGATTGAAAGGGCTGTTTATGGACGGCATGACCCACCAACCACTCTGTGGGATCTACACCAAATCGCTGTTTAAGAGTGGGACAATTGGGACCAACAGTGCCTTGATGAACTTGTGGATAGTATGCCACGACGAATACAGGCATGCATCAGTGCAAGAGGACATGCTACTGGGTATTAGAGGAACTGGTGTGCACAGCAATTTGGACCACCACCTCTGAAGGTCTCGCTGTATAGTGGTACAACATGCAATGTGCAGTTTTCATGAGCAATAAAAAGGGTGGAAATGATGTTTATGTTGATCTCTATTCCAATTTTCTGGACAGGTTCCAGAAGTCTCGGAACCGAGGTGATGCAAAACTTTTTTTTATTTGTGTATTATGTTTTTGATAACTTCAAACAGTCTTTATGTTAATGTCTTATCATGATGGCAAATGGTCTACTAGTACCTGGGTGTCACAGTAGCTTGAAGGAATATTTGATAAGGGGTGATCAGAAACTAAGGTTACATTTATGGTTTATTTCACGCAATCAATACAGCCAACTGATGGTAGTCCTACATACATTAGGTTATTTTTTCACATAGTCTCCATGTCAGTTTAGGTGCTAGTCACTTTGTAGGTTGAGTTTGTATACATGCTCCTAGTAAAAATCCTGTCCTTGCCTGTTCTGATACATTGTCACAAAGTGTTTCACCTTCTCCCAGTTCTACTGGCATACGTCATAACATGATCTTCCTGTTCTAAATCATCTCCTCCATGTAAACTGTGTTCAAATCTGTTGATGCCGAGCTGAGTCAGTCATTGCAATTCTCATCAGTGACATTTTCTCTACAGGCCACAAACTTTTGACACCATTCCATGGCGTACTGATAAAACATTACAGTATCTTCATATATCTCTACAGCTGCCAGTGAATTTCAGCTGTGACTACACATTCCACAGAAATCAAATAACTGAGTAGATTTCTTTGTGAGACCAGTTTTCCAAACGAGTTGCCATTTGTGTGTACCCACAACTAGTGTTGTAGGTGGCACGTGGCTGAAACTTTCCATAGTTGCCAATCACAGGTATGAGAATTATCACACACTACTAATTTCTCCATAACAGGTGAAACTCCAGGAATATTTGTCTTGTAACCTTACTTTCTGTTCTGCGGTTCCCACGATGCCATAAAAAATCTCACTTAATGTAGGAGGCTTCTTAGGTCTCAGTCACATACCCTGACTGGGTGCTTCTACTGCAGATCTCCCAGGGCTTGGGCACCTACACTGTCTGGCTGCTGTTGCTAAGGGCTACAGTGTCCTTTGTCTCAGTTGCTGCCCTCATTTGGTTGCTGCTGTAACTGATGACCCTTCTGTGTTTACTTTTGGCACCAGTGAATACTTCGTTTGCTCTTCTGCATGAGGTAGCAGGACGTTTGCCAAAGGATTGTAATCCATGTCTTGCATTTTGAAGCCTTTTTGTTAGTATGATTTCACAGTCCATATCATGTGCCTGCTCTTACCTTGTTCTACAATACACCTGTGTTAGATTTTACATTTGCCTAACCTGTGGTGTTTTTCAGTATCATGATCCTTGGTTTGTGCTGTAACTTTACTGTAATGTGTAAGTGCTAACATCTCCTGATGTATGGTAATAGTATTGGTATCACTTGCAGGGTTTCTGTGTGTTTTTGGCTTTCCTCACGGAGGTGACATTGTATTTACATTCCACTGCTGCATCACGTACTGTTCAGTATGGTATTTGATATGGTGGAACAGAATCTGTGGATGCTGCTAATCATACATCTTTCAGTTGCTTTCAGCTCTTGTTTCAAATCAATCTTAACTGCTGTACCTGCTAAACATTTCAACTGAGCATATATGGTTGCATATAGACCAACAGCAGTTTTGTCAGCATCTGTCTTCATTCGTTACAAACAATGTAGATTTATTAATGATCAGCCAACCATTTTCCCCCCAGGCTGGTACATACCTCTGTAAAAAGGATGTCAACCTTAAGATGAGCAAAGTACAAAACCAGTAAGTGGATCAGCTGCATGACTGGGTGTTGAAGTGAAGCTGTCTGTAGCATGCTGTGTGTGTTGCATTTTCTGCATCTAGCTTGTATTAGGCTTACTCTGTTATGTGTGTATTTGTTAGGTTCTCTAACCTATCATGGAACCTGTATGCACAGACACTTAAAATCGTTTGATACGTCTAAATTCTAATTTGGCAGGGGCTCAAATCTCTGTCTGGTAGTCCCAGTTTAAGTTTTCTTTAGTTTTATTTAATTATTTGAGGCAATCAGTCACCTAGTTCCTTAAATAAGGCAATGAATTATTTATTTTCCCCAGTAGGATCATTTGTTCTGCGTCAGTAATAAAATGATGTTGAATGCAAACCTCCTTTCTTTATGTGTATGGACTTACTACATTTATGTGTAAAGGACAAGTAGTACACAGTAAGTGTGACCTATATACACATGACAAATGCTGATTGTTCACATCCTCACTAGTCTGCATGTGCTGTTCTGGTAATCATGAGATGTGTAGCAGGAAAAGGTGAAAATGGCAGATTAAAAATTTCCCGCTGGGGTACCCCCTGTTGCTTCAAACATTAAAAAGGTATTTTGTATGAGAACTGAGGAACCCATATTACACACAGTAGTACTTCAACATGTAGGTGTGCTTACCATTACCTACAACAGAAGAAATATACACAAAAAATTAAATTCCCCAGCTGAGAAATCCATTAAAAATAATGTGTGATGAAGCAGATGTAAACCTACATCACAAAAAAAAGAGAAGAATGCAGTTGAGACCATCAGGCAGTAGAATTGTGAGAGGTAATCTTGCTTTGTCCATAGCGTTTGGTAAGCAACATGTTTATAGTGGGTTGTGCCAAATGGCAAGCACTCGTCTTTTGATTTGGTACGGTGTTTGTAAACTCTCTGTTTCTTAGCTGTGGGATGGTGAACACTGCTACGTACCAGAAAAAGACAAAGGTGATGAGAAGTACCAGAAATGAGAATAGTGAGAAATTGGTGATCACGAAATAGACAAAGCCAAGCAATTCTCTTACCTTGGTAGCAAAACAGCCCATGACGGATGACACAAGGGCATAAAAAGAGACTAGCACAGGCAAAGAGGACATTCGTGTCCAAGAGAAATCTACTGGTGTCAAAAATAGGCCTTAGCTTGAGGAAGAAACTCCTGAGAATGTATGTTTGAAGCACAGCAGTGTATAGTAGTGCATCATAGACAGTGGGAAACCAAAACAGAAGTCAATCGAAGTATTTGAGATGTGATGCTATAGAGGAGTGTTGAAAATTGGGTGGACTGATAACATGAGGAATGAGGAGTTCTCCACATAACTGATGAGGAAAAGAATGTATGTGAAACACTAACAAGAAGAAAGGACAGGTTGACAAGAGGTTTGTTAAGAAATCAGCAGAGTGTAAAAACTGTAGTGGAAGACAGAGATTGGGATGTATGCAACAAATAATTGAGGTCATTGGATGCAAGTGGTACTCTGAGATGAAGAGGTTAGTGCAGGGGAGGCATTCCAAGATTGCACCAGTCAGAAGACTGATGACTCAATGTGTCAGTGGGATGGGTGGATGTGAAACAGTCATTAGTAGGTAACTTCTGAGCTACCTGATACTCCCCATTTGTATAAACTTTGTTCAGATAAATAAGACTGTCTAGATCAGCCTTTATTTTACAATTCACGTGTGGGAACACCATGACATTCAGTTATTAATTTAAAAACATAAAGCAATAACACCCACTCAAGAAAAAAAATGTCTTCAGGTAGGCCACTATGAGCTACATCCTGTACAATAATTTCAATGGCTAACAATAAACTAAATGCATATCAGAATGTGTTCTTTATAACTGAGAGAGTACTGTGAAATTTTGAAGAGACATCACCTTTTTATGCACACAAAGACTTGCATTGTATAGCAAGTATGCCAGAACCTGTCCAGTGTTTGAGAAACATGTACTTTGGGAGGAAACAGCTTCATAGTGTCAAGCAGAACAAATACACAAATCAAAAGTGCTTGGTGAATGTTCATTTGTGCATAAATTACACTCTACCCACAATTTTCATATGGTTGTTGTTAGCAGGTGTCTAATGCATGTAGATGTGGGAACAGCAAACTAGAGCAGACAACTGAATTTTTGCTAACTTCCAGTTATCCAGTGATGTCTCAGTTATAAAAGCTGGACTCATCCATCTGCAAATAAGACAATACATTCATAACCCAGTTCATTGTCTACAGTACAATGGACATGCAACAACTGGAAAGTATGGTCAAGTTGTGCTTGGAGATGAGAACCTTGTTAATATCTGCTGTTTTTAGTGAACTGCAAAGTCAACAGTACTATTTAGTACCTTGACTGTCAATACATAATTGATGAAAAGAAAAATCAGGAGCTAAAAAGCACAAGAAGAATACTCTATTCAGTATCCAAAACATATGTTTTTCTCAGAAACCACTAATTTGTGACATAATCTGCTTCAGTGGTCAAAGCAATAGTTGTGACAATGGTTACTCCAAAGCAAACTTTACAGGTTGAAGTGGCCATGAACTCTGGCTTATCCAAATTCACTTGCAATTATGGAATTGCCACAAACTAATTTGACCTCTCCACACTGCCAGCAAATTGAGCAGGCCACACTTCCTCCACGCAAGGAAAAAGGTGCAGTGAAGAAACTGGAGCTCAAAAGAAGTAACTCAAGCCATCAGACTGTGCTGCACTGTTCTTGTGTGATGGATGTGAAGAAGATGAAATTACATAGTTGATCCAGACATTGTAATCTGTCTTACAGAACCATCAAGCCACTTAGAGAGCCTCATCTCAACATCCATGCCATGATGGAAAGATATAGGTTGAAGATCATGCAAAATTTCGTGTGTAAGTTGGGTTGCATTTTGCAGTGGAAGATATGAAACATGAACCTTGACGAGATTGGATGGCTTGTATGCCTCAGTGATACAGTTAGCTGTACCGTAGGTGCAACAGCAACAAACTGGTGTCTGTGGCAAGACTAGATAAACTTGAGGTTTGTGAAGGGGGCAGTAGCCCTTTCAGTAAGTGCAGGAGCTAAACTCCAGATGACTGATTTTGCCTTATAATATTTAACCAACATATAATTGCTATGTTGATACTGCATATGGCAGGAATCAAGGGGAAACTATAGCTGTCATATTTCGTAGGGGAATGCAGCTGTACAGTATGGCTTAATGATGATCGAATCATACAAAGTTAAGGGGATGAGACCTGGATAAATTGAAAATCTGGGTTTGTTGAGAGTTTCGTATGGACCACTAGGCAACGATTAATAGATACAGGGGAAAGAAGTATAATAGAAGAGGAATGGTTAGTTTTGAGAGATTGAAATCTGGTACCCGCCTCCACAGAATTTGAGTGCCCACCAGAGGAAATGGACATGGATAGCCATTAGAGAGCATAATCACTGTAATGCTGCACTTGCATAGTGAGTGCTCCACCTGCCTCGCTATGGGCTATTTGATAACAACATCTCTTGGCACTTGGTTTTTCTCTCTTATCACAATTTGGATAGTGTCTCTTTCTTTTCCCTTGACCTGTTGACAAGGTTGCTTTGGGATTGTGCTAGTCTGTGTCTTGTCCACCATCAGTCAGCCGTGTTTAGCTTGACTACCACTTGATGTCATATTGACTTCCACAAGTGGCCTTTCTGCTTTGTGGCTTCACCACCACATTTTCATGCTTCTGATGTATGCATTAATATCCAATTACTTGCTCGTATAGCATTGGCAATGAGGAAAAAGGAATTATTTTGGTGACATGGATGCTAAATTGGTTTGCCCGCTGGAGAAACAGCAGCAGCTTCAGCCAGATCTGTTATAAAAGTCACTTTAGCTTCATGTGAAAAAACTCCGAGTGGACGAGGCCACTTCACACCATGCCTCAGCACCGCCCATGGTCAACAAAGCTATTTGTCCTCCATCATTTTCACCTCTCAGTGAAACTACGGAGGACTAGGTCACATTCTAGCATTGACTGAATCAACATTGCACTGCATTTCAAGTCATGGATGATTCATTGCAGTGACTGTTATTTCTGTAATGTGCATCACCAGACACATTTCTTCTGCTCCAAAAATTGGTGCCTCTGTCTGACCCCACCACACTCTCCTTTCAGGAGATATTCTCTCTTTTGACTAATTGTTATACCCAGAGATATCATTTTGTTGCTACCAGGCTCATGTTTCACCAATACCATAAACAGCCTGGACAGCCGTACCGCTCCCAGGTCACTGACTTGCAAGCTTTCAGCTTCAAATGCGATTTCACTTGTACCAGTCAAGGTTGCAAGGCTTTATACATGGACTCCATGATTCATGATGATGTGGTTCAGCTGGCACCTGACCCTGATATTTACACACTGGCACTGCAGCTGAATGGAGGACATCTTGCTTATTGTGCAGTCCTTCAAAATTGTATTGGCTTATGGCAGGGTCACAAATTGTGATGATTATTCACCACCACGTTTTCCACCCATGCGTAACAGGTTTGGGTCAACCCATAGGTTGCAACAATATTGTGATTCATCATTGGCCAGTATCTCTATGGCATTAGACACTCTGGTCGCCCCTCATTAATGGTCACGGGATCACACCCTTTGTTACTGGGAGTATTCTTTTGCTTACTCCCGAGCAGACTGTCCGGATTAATGGGGGTTCTGCATCTGCTGTGGCAAAGAGGGGTAATATACTATTGTGGGTGATGCAAGCTCAATAAGAGAAAGGTGCCCAGGAAGCAGAGAGCAATAGAACATTATTACTACAGGGAAAGTATCCAATAACATGAACAACAGAAACAGCTTCCTTGTACAGACAACTTAGTGAGTATCCTGCTCTATTGAAGAATGTTACTATAACAATACTGTTCTGGAAAGTCCAAGTGAGCATTCAGTCTGTCACAGTCAAGAGCCATTCCTGTAGGCACAGTCAGTACAGTTGACAACCTGGTTCGGATTTAACATGCTACAGTCAGAGGAAGAGACTCACAGCACTTCTGAAATATATATCAATGTCAAATACAGATTCACATTCACTGGCAAGATGCTGTGCAGCATCTTGTAAAGGTTACCTGACAGGAATTCCTGGAAATATTCTCATGTCAGGTGGTGTGCAGATACTAGTTGGTGACGACTGTATTGATTGGATGTGGTGCCCTCAGTACTGCAGTGTCCAGTGCAGGCAAGCTGAGCTGTGTCAACTTGCAGGTGTTTTGACAGAACGACAACCTGCAACACTGTGTTGTGAGGTGTGTTGCTGGATCATAAGGCACCAGCTATATGCCACATTCCTTTTCCATTTGGAAGCAATGGCAGAGCAATCTTGTTGCGTAGATGGTGGCTGCAATGGAGACGACAGCAGAAGATACATCATTCTTCTTCCCAATGGAGGAGATGACAAAGCCATCCGGGAGAAGTGGCCCGGAGAACAGGAGCACCAATGAAGGCCAATGGAAGCCCTGGTGGGGGGTGGCACAAAGAGAAGACTCCAGCACACTGCAGATAGGGGAAGACCATGGAGAACATAGGACAGGACCACAGTTGGAGATGTCTGCAACCTGCAACCAGGACAGAGTGGCACAGAGCGGGATCATGACAAAGGTGTATGGCATGCTGCAAAGATGTCTATTATGAAAGAAAAATCCCTGTGCAAGAGCCATGTGAGAGTCACAATTGGGGGAGTAGTCCCAGGAAGGAAGCAGGGCCTGGATGATGGAGATGGAATGCTGACAACAGGCCTTGCAGCCAGAGGGGACAAGGGGTGACTTGCAGGGGCGAAAGAGAACAGAAAGATGCCACCAGATGACTGAGTAGGTGCTGGCATGCTGGAGGCTGAAGCCGATGGCATATGAGATACCAGGGAGAGGCGGTCAGTCAGTAGCCAGCAATGTGTGACCTGCAGTGCACTGATGGAGGTATGGAGGGTACTGGTGTTGCTGTAACCTGAGGAGGCACCAAGGTTAGTGGCGAGAGTGCCTCTGGCATTGGAACAGGTCACAGGAGCCACCAGTGTGGGGACCACAAAGCATTTCATGTCAGATCAATACAGACTGGCTGAGAGGACAGTGTCAGGGTGCTGGCACCTGATGGGAAACAGGTGCTGGAACCAACAGTGGTCAGCAGTATGCAAGGGTGCCAGTGGTGCCGGCCAGGCAAGAACCACAGTAGAGAACATGGCAGCAGCCAGATGCAGATGTGACAGAGCATGGGAATCATTCCAGCAGATTGTCAGACATACCGTTGCCATTGGTGGGAGGAGCCCAGAGTAGTCAGCTGTGCTCAGAAGGAAGCCAGCGATGGCTGTGGGCTTCTAGCAGAAGGTGCAAGCAGTGTTGAGCACTGCCAGGGAGGGCCAGTTGCCAGATGAGGTGAGGAGCAGACCTGGAAGAACGAAAAACATGCAGAGCCATTGTCAAGAATGGACAACCAAATTGCCAAACCTGGCAAGACCAGGTGCAGCCAGATCTTGTGCACAACTTCCAAGACCAGAGGACGGGAGGTGCAGGGAAGTCCTTGAGGCCACTAGAGGTAGCCATGAGAAAGGACATTTGAGGAAGGTGACCAGATGTGGGCAGCACCAGGCAGAGCCCCACTGAAGGCAGAACATGTACCATGGAGGTGCCTGTTAGAGAAGAAGATGAGAACGAGAGACTGGTGACACCTACACTCATAAGGGAGGAGGGTCAGGAGGTGTAAAAGGACAGCGGAGCTGGACCTGAAGCTGCCATACCAAGCAGAATGATTGGAGATGTGTCAGAAGGTAACAGTCTAGAATCAGCAGAAGTGGCAAAGAGATGAGCGATGGCACCAGTGGATAGAGTAGCTGAGTCAACAAAGTGGTTGGCCGCCGAGGGCACCAGAAAGACAGGAGAGGGTCCAACAGACCAGGTCAGCTGTGGAAGAGGTGGAGCTGCAGGGTGAAGCAGCAGGTGAGCCTGACCCAGTGGTGAGGACTGCAATGGGGCAAGAGCAGGCAGTCCAGGAGCTAGGAGATGGAGGCACCAGAGCTGGTGGCACCAGATTGGGGGCAGAAGAGGCAGCACAAGAAGTGAGTGTGCAAGAGACATAGGGATTGGGATCTGCAGGTGGCCAGGAGAGAAGCATTGAGAATAGTAGAAACGTGCAGGAGCTGGTTCAGTGCAACAAGGAACATGGGCCAAGGATCTAAGGCAAAATCTGAAGGAAAGAGACACACCTTTGTTGAGTCCAGAGCTGGAGAGGCTCCTGGAGAGCAAGGTGCCACCATTGAAGAAGCACTGGGGTGCACAGGAAGTGCCCAGCAAGATGCAGAAGCTGTGTTGTCCTGGCTGTAGCACTTGTGGATGTCATCACTGAACAGTGCTGCATCAGGTGAGTGATATTCCAGGTCAACCGAGCCACAGTTGACCTTGTAACTGGGAAAGCTGCCGAACAGAAAGGTGTGGATTGTAAGGAGTCACAGTAAATGGGTAAGCAAGACCAATGAAAAAAACACTGAAGAGGAATCAGCATTGACAAGAGAAGGAGATTGTGAGGAAAATGACACTAGCATTAAATGCAGACAAAGCAAAACAAATAAGAATAGGACATAGAAGCACAGAACAGTAGAGAATAAAGTGTGCACAGCAAATGCAACCCAAAGGAAGCAGAAACAATGTTGTTTAAATGTGGAACAGAACCGTGTAATCTGCTTGGGGAGACACAGAGAGAAGTGCCATCTGGTGGAGCACAAGATCCAGAGGTTGAAGATCCAGAGTCAAAAGTGTCAGAAAAGTTTACCCTTGTTGCTAATGAAAGTATCCCATTGTGGGTGATGCGTGTTCAAGAAGAGAAAGGTACACAGATAGCCAAGAGCAGTAGAACTTTATTACTACAGAGAAAGTACACAGTAATGTGAACAGCAGAAACAGCTTCCTAGAATAGACAACACAAAGAATGCCGACATCTTCTGAAGAACTGTCGCTATTACAATGCATTTCTGGATGGTGCAGGTGAGCACTCAATCTGTTGTAGAGCCACTGCCTTAGTCACGGTCTGTATAACTTGTGCTGGTGATGTACTGGATTTGTTGCAACGTGCTATACTCAGAGGAAGAGACTCACAGCACATCTGAAGTGTACATCAGTGTCGCAGCCAGATTCGCACTCACTGGTGAGCTGCTGGGTGGTGTCCTATAAAGGCCCCTTAGCAGAGGAATACCAGGAAATAGTCTTATGTCACATGGGTTATGGATATAAGCTATTGGTGGCTTTATCCAGTGAATATGATGCCCTTAGTACTGTAGTGGTTAGTGCAAGCTGAGCTGCGTGACTCTCAGATGTCTTGACAGGACGGCAACCTACAACACTGTGGTGTGTGGCTGGATCATAAGGCACCAGCTATATGCTACAAGGGGCATTTGTGCTCAGTGCTTGAAAGCTGTGCAACCTGCTTCCATCCTACCCCCATGAGTGCACCAGGACGTTGTACATGCAGTAGTCCCTCCGGGCAACTCCTTCACATATAAATTGTTTCTCACACATTGCATTTCTCACTAGGATGTTTCCAGGTGGACACAGAGACTGTTGTTTCTGTAATAAACCAGGTGATGTATGCATGACTGGTTTTGACCAAATTGTCCCCTTTGTAATGGTGTTTGGTGGCCTGTAGGTATGGTTCTCAATCATTGTGGTCTACAAATGCGTTACGTGGCTCATCACAGTGTTTGTCATTCACTACCCATCTGCCATCAACAGTTTTGACTTTGACGCCTTTATGTTGTTTTGGTTTTGTATTTCAGATGAAGTAAAGATGGTATTAACTGCAGTTTCTTTCTTTCCAGAACCTGGGTGATCTCTGCACTGTGTTTGCATCCATATTTCAGCTGGATTTTGGGTGAGCCTCAAACTTTAAGACTCATGTCAGCTATCAGCCACCCAATATGTCTCATTTTTACTGTTCCATACCAATTCTGGTAGCCACATGTGCTGTTGTAGAGCTGTATCATCTCCAGGCTGCTGGGCTTATCAAGCCAATGAAATATAGTGCATGAGCCATTCCACTAGCAATTACAGAAAGCCCATTTGTTCTTTCCGATTGTGAGAAGATTTCATGGCTACAATCAGTGCCCATTCACAGGTGGAAACTTATCCTATACCTTGGCTGGAAGACCTTGCTGTAGGGGATTATAACTCTAAGATTGACTTTGCCATTGCATACCTCCAGTTATCCCTAGATGATGAATCACAGAACATCACTGTTTTTAATACACCTTTTGGATTATACGAGTATAAGTGTCTCCTATTTAGCATTGCCTCAGACCCTGCAATTTTCCAATGATTTCTGGAACAGCTGATGGAGCATATTCCAGCTTGCATGGTTTACTTGGATGATCTCATTGTTGCAGGAGCATTTTTGATACGTCCACACCATTCTTATGACCCTGTAGGATGCAGGTCTGAATTGTTGTTTGGAGAAGTGCAGGTTTTTTCAACCACAAGTGATGTATTTGGGACATTGGCTCACCAAAGAGGGGATCTGGCCTACTGATAGGAATGTTGCTGCAATAGGCATCTTCCCCCCTCCTCCTGACAAACTTATCTGGATTGCAGATGTTTTTGGACAAAAATCAACTTTTATTCCTAGTTCCTATTCTGCGTGACCCACATTGCGCAACCCCTTAATTAGGTGCATAAAATGGTGTGCCTTGTAATTGGGCTCATGCCTGTGACCAGGTTTTTACTCACTTGAAAACCATGCTGAAATACACTCCTCACTTCACACCATTCTGTCTCGGTCACTTGTTGGGTTGTGGTGGCTGATGCATCCACCTATGGCATCAAGGCAGTCTTGTCACACAGGAATGAAGATGCATATGCATCCAAGACATTGAATCCTGCACAGTGAAACTGTTCCCAGATCAAAAAGGAAACAATGACAATAGTGTTTTTCATTAAAATAATTACCGAGCGAGGTGGCGCAGTGGTTAGACACTGGACTCGCATTCGGGAGGACGACGGTTCAATCCCGCGTCCGGCCATCCTGATTTAGGTTTTCCGTGATTTCCCTAAATCGCTCCAGGCAAATGCCGGGATGGTTCCTTTCAAAGGGCACGGCCGACTTCCTTCCCCGTCCTTCCCTAATCCGATGAGACCGATGACCTCGCTGTCTGGTCTCCTTCCTCAAACCAACCAACCAACCATTAAAATAATTCATAGCTTCCTTTTTGGGAAGCAGTTCTTTCTAATTACAAATCACAAGTTGTTGGTGGCATTATTTGGATCATGTTCCAGTGCCCCAGAGCAGACATCCCAATGCCTCCAGTGCTGTGCATTGTTCCTGACTGCACATTATACCATCCTGTATAAATCCAAGGCCCACTGTTCCAAAGCTGATGCATTGTTGCATCTCCTCACTGGGCCAGACCCCAGTTTCAGGCAACAGGAGGTCCTCTGTCTCCACATCAATACTGAGCAGCAACATACAATGTGCAGTTACCACATTACAGCTGCTTGTGTTGCCACTCTACCTTGTGGCAGGTCCTCCTCTTCGTGATCCATGCCTAGCCACTTACCTCATCCATTGGTTGGTAAATGAGTTCAGCTCATGGAAACATATTTCTCACAGGTTCTTGGTTGTCAGTGACATCATTTATGTGAACACTGAGACACACACACATTGGGTGGTCATCCCAGTGGTATTGCATCAATGGATGTTAAGCTTGTTTCAATGGGGACATTGGGGGATGTCCCACATAAAGGCATTAGCTTGCTAACATATCTACTGGCCAGGGATCAACAGCAATATTGAAAGAATGGTGTGTGCTGCAGAACATGCACAAGCATCAGACAGCACCCCAAAAATCTTTCACCCTCCAGCTTTCACCCTGCCTCACCCGGGACCGCATCCATCTCGATTTTGCAAGCTGGTTCTTGGAATTGATGTGGTTTCTCGTTGTGGGTGCTTACTTGAAGCACGCATGTGTTGTACACATGGTGTCCACCGTGACTGATGCCACCCTCACCACCTTGGCCCAGGTTTTGGCGATTGTAGGGATGCCTTGTACATTGGTCTCTGGTAATAGGTCACAATTCATGGCATCTGCCTTCAAAGATTTCTGTGAGGCCAATGGCATCTACATCTACATCTACATCTATACTCCGCGAGCCACCTTACGGTGTGTGGCGGAGGGTACTTATTGTACCACTATCTGATCCCCCCTTCCCTGTTCCATTCACGAATTGTGCGTGGGAAGAACGACTGCTTGTAAGTCTCCGTATTTGCTCTAATTTCTCGGATCTTTTCGTTGTGATCATTACGCGAGATATATGTGGGCGGTAGTAATATGTTGCCCATCTCTTCCCGGAATGTGCTCTCTCGTAATTTCGATAATAAACCTCTCCGTATTGCGTAACGCCTTTCTTGAAGTGTCCGCCACTGGAGCTTGTTCAGCATCTCCATAACGCTCTCGCGCTGACTAAATGTCCCCATGACGAATCGCGCTGCTTTTCGCTGGATCATGTCTATCTCTTCTATTAATCCAACCTGGTAAGGGTCCCATACTGATGAGCAATACTCAAGAATCGGACGAACAAGCGTTTTGTAAGCTACTTCTTTCGTCGATGAGTCACATTTTCTTAGAATTCTTCCTATGAATCTCAACCTGGTGCCTGCTTTTCCCACTATTTGTTTTATGTGATCATTCCACTTCAGATCGCTCCGGATAGTAACTCCTAAGTATTTTACGGTCGTTACCGCTTCCAATGATTTACCACCTATGGCATAATCGTACTGGAATGGATTTCTGCCCCTATGTATGCGCATTATATTACATTTATCTACGTTTAGGGAAAGCTGCCAGCTGTTGCACCATGCATTAATCCTCTGCAGGTCCTCCTGGAGTACGTACGAGTCTTCTGATGTTGCTACTTTCTTGTAGGCAACCGTGTCATCTGCAAATAGCCTCACGGAGCTACCGATGTTGTCAACTAAGTCATTTATGTATATTGTAAACAATAAAGGTCCTATCACGCTTCCCTGTGGTACTCCCGAAATTACCTCTACATCTGCAGATTTTGAACCGTTAAGAATGACATGTTGTGTTCTTTCTTCTAGGAAATCCTGAATCCAATCACAAACCTGGTCCGATATTCCGTAAGCTCGTATTTTTTTCACTAAACGTAAGTGCGGAACCGTATCAAATGCCTTCCTGAAGTCCAGGAATACGGCATCAATCTGCTCGCCAGTGTCTACGGCACTGTGAATTTCTTGGGCAAATAGGGCGAGCTGAGTTTCACATGATCTCTGTTTGCGGAATCCATGTTGGTTATGATGAAGGAGATTTGTATTATCTAAGAACGTCATAATACGAGAACACAAAACATGTTCCATTATTCTACAACAGATTGACGTAAGCGAAATAGGCCTATAATTATTCGCATCTGATTTATGACCCTTCTTGAAAATGGGAACGACCTGCACTTTCTTCCAGTCGCTAGGTACTTTACGTTCTTCCAGCGATCTACGATAAATTGCTGATAGAAAGGGGGCAAGTTCTTTAGCATAATCACTGTAGAATCTTAAGGGTATCTCGTCTGGTCTGGATGCTTTTCCGCTACTAAGTGATAGCAGTTGTTTTTCAATTCCGATATCGTTTATTTCAATATTTTCCATTTTGGCGTCCGTGCGACGGCTGAAGTCAGGGACCGTGTTACGATTTTCCGCAGTGAAACAGTTTCGGAACACTGAATTCAGTATTTCTGCCTTTCTTCGGTCGTCCTCTGTTTCGGTGCCATCGTGGTCAACGAGTGACTGAATAGGGGATTTAGATCCGCTTACCGATTTTACATATGACCAAAACTTTTTAGGGTTCTTGTTTAGATTGTTTGCCAATGTTTTATGTTCGAATTCGTTGAATGCTTCTCTCATTGCTCTCTTTACGCTCTTTTTCGCTTCGTTCAGCTTTTCCTTATCAGCTATGATTCGACTACTCTTAAACCTATGATGAAGCTTTCTTTGTTTCCGTAGTACCTTTCGTACATGATTGTTATACCACGGTGGATCTTTCCCCTCACTTTGGACCTTAGTCGGTACGAACTTATCTAAGGCGTACTGGACGATGTTTCTGAATTTTTTCCATTTTTGTTCCACATCCTCTTCCTCAGAAATGAACGTTTGATGGTGGTCACTCAGATATTCTGCGATTTGTGCCCTATCACTCTTGTTAAGCAAATATATTTTCCTTCCTTTCTTGGCATTTCTTATTACACTTGTAGTCATTGATGCAACCACTGACTTATGATCACTGATACCCTCTTCTACATTCACGGAGTCGAAAAGTTCCGGTCTATTTGTTGCTATGAGGTCTAAAACGTTAGCTTCACGAGTTGGTTCTCTAACTATCTGCTCGAAGTAATTCTCGGACAAGGCAGTCAGGATAATGTCACAAGAGTCTCTGTCCCTGGCTCCAGTTCTGATTGTGTGACTATCCCATTCTATACCTGGTAGATTGAAGTCTCCCCCTATTACAATAGTATGATCACGAAACTTCTTCACGACGTTCTGCAGGTTCTCTCTGAGGCGCTCAACTACTACGGTTGCTGATGCAGGTGGTCTATAGAAGCATCCGACTATCATATCTGACCCACCTTTGATACTTAACTTAACCCAGATTATTTCACATTCGCATTCGCTAATAACTTCACTGGATATTATTGAATTCTTTACTGCTATAAATACTCCTCCACCATTGGCGTTTATCCTATCCTTGCGGTATATATTCCATTCTGTGTCTAGGATTTCGTTACTGTTCACTTCCGGTTTTAACCAACTTTCCGTTCCTAATACTATATGCGCACTATTTCCTTCAATAAGAGATACTAATTCAGGAACCTTGCCCTGGATACTCCTGCAGTTTACCAATATTACGTTAACTTTTCCTGTTTTTGGTCTCTGAGGACGGACGTTCTTTATCAACGATGATAATGTCCTCTCTGGTAAGCCGTCAGGTATTTTATCGTTTCGCCCAAGGGGGGGGGTCCCTCTAACCTAAAAAACCCCTGTGTGCACGCCACACGTACTCTGCTACCCTAGTAGCTGCTTCCGGTGTGTAGTGCACGCCTGACCTGTCTAGGGGGGCCCTACAGTTCTCCACCCAATAACGGAGGTCGATGAATTTGCAACCATTATAGTCGCAGAGTCGTCTGAGCCTCTGGTTTAGACCCTCCACACGGCTCCAAACCAGAGGACCGCGATCGACTCTGGGCACTATGCTGCAGATATTAAGCTCAGCTTGCACTCCGCGTGCGATGCTGGTTGTCTTCACCAAATCAGCCAGCCGCCGGAAGGAACCAAGGATGGCCTCAGAACCCAAGCGGCAGGCGTCATTCGTTCCGACATGTGCTACTATCTGCAGCCGGTCACACCCAGTGCGTTCAATAGCTGCCGGAAGGGCCTCCTCCACATTACGGACGAGACCCCCCGGCAAGCACACCGAGTGCACACTGGCATTCTTCCCCGACCTACCCGCTATTTTCCTGAGGGGCTCCATAACCCACCTAACGTTGGAGCTCCCTATAACTAATAGGCCCGCCCTCTGTGACTGTCGGGACCTTGCCGGAGAATCGGCCACTGGCCCAACAGGCGAGGCATCCTGTGGTGGCTCGGAAATGATGTCATCACCACTAGGAAGCACCCCGTACCTGTTGGAAAGGGGTAAGGCAGCTGCCACGCGGCCAGATCCCACCTTCGCCTTTCGGCCAGGCACGCGCGAGCCCACCACTGTCCGCCATTCACCCTGGAGTGATGGCTGACCGGTAAGATGCTCACTGCCGGAAGACGCAGCGACATCAGGGGTTCCATGTGATTCCAAGGCCACCGAAGTAGGCATAGGTCTCACCACAGTTGCCCCAATGCCACTACGAGTCGACGCCTGCGCCTTGAGCTCGATGAGCCTAACAGACAAAGCCTCCACCTGCCCCCGAAGAGTGGCCAATTCTCCTTGCGTCCGCTCACAACAACCACAGTCCCTACACATGACTATGTTTACCCTACTCTATACGGTGACAAATTCCCAAGATAATCTTCTGATGAGCTACTCTGATAATCAAGAAACACTCACTGAAATACGAGACGCGAAAACTACGCTAGGTTTTCCCAGAAAAACTATTTAAAAGCTAAGCGCAGCAAATAAGTACAAAAACGCTTTATACAAACAGTACTCGCTGCTGCTGGTGCTCTCGCTCTGGCTGTCACAAGACAACTGCTGATTCGAGTGACTAGTGGCTAACGGCCGCGAAACAAACAAAAGACGGTTTTAGGGCGCTTTCTGTTCTAAATGATCAAGAAAACACTAAGAAATCTAACACGAAAACTACGTAAAGTTTTATCAAGAACTGTTAGTTACTATGCAGAGCAGATAAACACAAATAGAATCCCTTCCTTAGTGGAAGGTCGTAAACAAAATGCAAAATAAACGCTTTATACAAACAGTGCTCGCTGCTGCTGGTGCTCTCGCTCTTTGTTCCATCCTTCCTCAGATAGTGAAGCAGAAACTCTCATTTGGACTTTTAAGCAGCGAATGAGAAAAGCTGTTGATTCCTCTACCACTTCATTGGCCCTCACCCTGTTTGTGAGCACTTATTGTACTACACTGATTAGCAATTGTAGGCCCACCAAGCTACTCCATGGGCAACAACCACAGATGTTGATTCATCTTTTGACACCGTTGCTTTCAGAGTTCCTCTCCCATCCCTTTCAGCATTACATGACTGGCGTGGCAATATGGGCTTGCTCCTATGAGAGTACTGAGGGTTGGACACCAGCAACAGTAGTGGAGACCCACAGGAAATGGGTTATATCAGTACAGGCACACAAGGGGCTTGAGCACTGCCAGCACAGCCAACTGAGGCCTCGACTGCAGGTGTTGCATTCACTGCCACCTCGTCCACTGCCTTCAGCTGGCAGTTTTGTGCCATGACTGGTGCCCCTGGTGGGTTGCCTGTGAATCCCCACAGTTACACTGGCTTTCCATTTCACATCCATGTGGATCAGTGGAAACCCCCAAGGCATGCCCGTTGCCAGCAGTATTGCAATGGATGCTGCCAAACACATCCCTCAGCTGGCAGTCGAAGGGACCAGAACTTCATATGCGCCTTCACTCCACTCCCTACAGCACCATACGGGGTGTTTCTGCCCTTACACACCTGTTATGGGAGGAGGTATATGGTATGTGACCCAGTGGGAGTTTAATGCCTGCTGGAGATGGTCATTAGAGAACATAATATCACAATATGGATGCACTTGCGTAGTGAGTGCACTACCCATCTTGCCACTTGAATACGTCAGCCAATGGTGTTCCTTGCACCCAGTATAAATACGGCTGCTCAGTGAACAGTCAGTTCCATACTCGTGTCTGATATTGCTGGTTATCATCATCACTTGACACTTGGTCTTTCTCTCTGGTCACGATTTGAAGTGTCTCTCCTTGTGCTCTTGGTGTATTGACATCATTCTGGAGAACGTTTGTACTTTGCACCTTGTTGTTGCATAGCGTACTTTTGGCTTGTCCTAGTCTATGTCTTGTCTGCCGTCAGTCAGCTGTGTTGACTACCACATAGTGTTTGTGTGTTTTTGTTTTCTTCCACAGGCCTTGCGGCTTCACTTGTTTCTTTCCCAGGTTCTGATGTGTGCACTGATATCTGGCTACTCGCAGATGTAGCAGAAATAGAAGGTAGCAGAGGAATAAATAGGCGAATTGACAAAGCTTATTAGAAATTCTTGGATAGCACTCAAAATATTGAGTTAAACTGATGAAAGGGTAAAACATAAAAACGCAGTGAAAAGAGAATATAGATGCCTTAAAATGAGATGACAAAAAGTGCAAAGTGGCTAAGAAGGTATAGCTAGAAGCCAAATGCAAAGCTGTAGAAACATTCATGACTGGGGGAAATATAGATGCTGTGTATGGGAAAATGAAGGAGACTTTTGGAGAAAAGAGAATGTGAATATCAAGAGCTCAGAAGCCAATCCACAACTAACATGGAGAACACAAAGAACATAGCAAGGGCCATAACCCTATTTCCCAGAAACTTCGCACAGCGGATGAAGGGTCAAAATAAGTGAACACATCTCAGCTTATACAGATACTTGACATTTCTGAAAAAATGATAGTCAAAGTTTTCAGTATAATGTAGATGCCTTTTGGTGTGTGGTAAGTTCAACCGAAGTGGTGGCACAGTGGCTAGTGTTGTAGCTTTTGTGCCCCATGTTTGAGCCTAGTTCCTGGGTAACATTGTTAGTCCTTCTCTACATATTCACCCTTAAGTGCAACATATTTTTCCCAACAGTGGAAGAATTGGCAGAGACCTTGGTTGTAGAGTCTCCATTTTCTCTGTTCAGGAAAAATTACACGTCAAAAGTCACCTTGTTTTCCTTCTGAAAATACCTGCTGTGCAATGGTTTTCTCATCCGGATGGAAATGGAAGAAGTCAGCATGTGCCATTTCAGAAGAATCCTGATGTAAGGCATAATTTGATAGCCCTGAATAGCAGCATGTGTTGCCTCAGTTTGGCAGACTATTTGAGTGAGTGTGAGCAGTCATGGAACTTAGCAGGTGGCAGCTTTTATTATGTTTAGAATTTTGTGCAAGCTTTTGAAACTTGATCCATCACTGATTTTCAGTTTTTCATCAGGCTCTCTACTTTTCTTGTGATTCCGAGCTCTTCGAAGAGAAATGGTGTGCTATTTTGTTCTTCATCATTCAGACTTGTGCCACCAATTCACTGTGTCATACTATATAATTTCACTGGATTGTTGCAGGCTTGGTCCCCTTCAAACATAGATAATGAATTGCCATATTTTACCCCTGTCATAGTGGCCCCTTATTTAGAGGACCCACATGACTGACATGCAAGTTGGGTTGCCGACCTCCTTATAGGAGCGCAGAGAGAAACATCGCCAGCGGATATGAACAATAACAGGTTTTCCAAATATACACGGAACTATTTCGTCGTACAACATGTAACAGTGTTCCACCAGTTGGAACTCGTGACGCATGTAGCACTCTGCCGACCCGGCTTTATAAGCACGCCCAGACAGTCAGAACAGCAGTGTTTACCTACCACTAGGAACAGCTCTGGCCAGTACTTACGTTGTCCCTAGCATTGTATACACTCGCCGTAGCGTTGTAGTAGCACGTTGTATTTTGTGATTGGTAGAGTAGATTTTGGTCAGTATTTTCTTCCATTGTTGTGTTTCCTTATCTGGTTTACCACCACAAGAGTTGTGGATTTTCTTGTTGTTCTTGCATTTAAAACTTAGTGTATGCCAAGAAGGCGTTTTTCTTTGATTATAATAAAGTGTGTTCAAATTGACTGTTAGTTCTTTCTTGCCGACCGCAGGACACTACAACCCCACTTTATAAGTGGGCTGTGCTATTTTGTCTAGGCTCCTTTGGCTGCATGCTAGGGTAGTGAGGTGTGGGGATTTCAATGTGTACCAGGACTAGACATGTACCTGCAAACGAACAAAATATTATTTTTTGCAACTTTATTGCTTCAAGGTGATAATTAAAACTTTATGACCATCCTTTGTATTACTTACCCCAAAAGGCCAAGTTGTTGAGAGTCTTGCTATCAAAAGATTTTTTTTTTTTTTTTTTACTATGAGGGAAAGCACATTTATACAGCCATAGGGTTATTCTTTGTCATTAATTTTTCATTATGGTCTCCAAAACTTGCACAAACAGCTCAGTGGGGCGTGGGTGGTGATCTACACTCCAGTGATCACTTCACCATATGGATTCAGGTTCCAGACAGACTGGGGCTCAAAAGAAAACCTTCAGTTTGAGTACCCAGCAAAGCAAAGTAATGCTGTACGAACAGTCAGCAAGTCACGTGGCTCTGTGTGAACATAGACGCATCATCCAGAAATGAGTGGATCATTTCACCAGCTGATCTACTACATTGCTGATGCCACCAAACCAGTCTTCAGGACAGATAAACTGGAAGCCTGTTCTCTGATTGATTTGCTGCCCATCTGTGGGCTTCCCAGTCTTTAGTGAGAATTTTATGGACTGCCCCAACACGTGACAATAGTAGGACAGGTAGTGTTGGCATTCACTTGGGTTGGGAGGGTTGGTACTCACTGGAAGTTTGTTCTCATCTCCTAAATGTTCACATAACCAAGCATTCTCAATAAAATGCTGGTTTGTGAATACCATTTCATGTTGAAAAATTCATCATGACCCACCCAGATAGCTGCATGCATTGGCATGCCATTTCTGTGGTTTGGAGAGGCATGCAGACCTCAGATCAAATCCACATGGTTGATTAACAACAAGGGCCAGTGTGCCAGCCATCCTGGATGTGATTTTCACTTGGTTTTCCACATCAGGCTAGATGAAAACTCAGTTACATGATTCGCAAACATTTCGAAAAAGTTGGCACACTTTCACATGATAGAGACAAATGGGATGCGTAAATTACATTCTGAGGGGGAGAATCAGTCACAAGAAGGACATCTGGCCACCCTCTACTGTTAACATGGCCATATCCAGAAATTAATATGCCGACTCTGTGAAGGCACAGGATAAAGCCCAGGAAGAAAAAGGAGAAATATTAATCTACAATGCCACTTTCTCCATGTCTGGGTATCCCAGTGTTGTGAGGGAATGTTTCAGAATGCCATTGCAAGAGGCAGCTATAGGTCAGACAGTGTTGGTGTTGGCATGGATTGAGGAAGTTAACTTTCACTACAGATCTGTCCTCCCTCACTCTCCCAAATGTTGATATTGTCATATTGTCAGGTGGTCTCCAAAGTGTTCATTGGAGATTGCCAAAAGAAGATTGCTTATGAGGAAAGAGTTTGTTCCTCTCACTAAACGCATATATTCGTATCTAGCAAGGGTGCTGATAACCATGCCAATGGGTGTGTAAAACTGTCATCGTCGTAGGTCATGGCAGGAATTTGTGAACGCCATAGATTGTTCCATGATGCCTTTCATTGTGATGTGACAATTAAGAGGATTTCAGGGACACTCTCAAAGTGCACTACACACCATGAGAATGAATAACTGTTGAGATGAAACAGCCATTAGTTCTTCACTGGACATGGTAGTGTGTTGTGTTTTTGGTGTTTCCATATTTAGGTCCAACTCCTGTACTCCTCATTTGAGGAGAATATACACAAACAAATCTGTAACATGGCCATGGGCACTCACATAGCATACTGCTGTGTCAACCTGTTTATGGGCCATCTACAGGAAACCTTCCTAGCCACCCAAAACCCCAAACCCCTTATTTGGCTCAGGTTCATTGAGAATGCCTTTGTAATCTGGACCCAGGGCCAAGACACCCTATCCTCATTCTTTTACAGCTTCAACACCTTCCCTCTCATCAGCTTTACCTGATCCTCAGCCCAATGTGCCACCTTCTTGGACACTGACCTCCATCTGTCTGATAGCTCCATCTATACCACTGTGCATATTAAATCCACTAAACATCAACAGTACCTACATTTTGATAGCTGCCATCCCTTCCACACTAAAAAATTTCTCCTGTATAATCTGACCACCCATGGATAGTGCATCTGCCATGATTAGAAATCCCTTGCCCAGCATGCTGAAGGCCTAACAAAGGGTTTCACTGAAAGGCACTATCCTCCAAATGTAGTCCACAGACATATGTTCCACACTTCGCACATTGCTAATCTCCAGACAGCCCCCAAGACGCAGCTGCAAATGAGTGCCCCACTCCTAACCCAGTATCATCCCAGACTGGAACAACTGAATCTTATCCTTCACCTGTGATGTGACTATTTATCATCATTTTTGGAAATGAGGAACATCCTACCCACAATTCTTCCTACCCTCCCAAAGTGGTATTCCTCTGCCCACTCAATCTGCACACTGTCCTAGTCCATCTTTACTCCACACCCATTCCCAACTTTCTGGCCATGTGTGTCATACTTATGTGAAAGACCCAGGTGCAAGACCTGTCCAATACACAATACACTCATTCAGCACATCTTACTCCAGTACACCACAGGCTTATCTTACCCTATCATAGGTAGGGCTACTTGTGCAGTCAGTCATCTCATATACCAGCTCTGTGGCAGTTTCTGCACAGCATTTTATGTGGGCATGACCACCAACCAGCTGTCTATCCGAATAAATGGCCACCACGAAACTGTGGCCAAGAGCAGAGTTGATTACCAAGTGGCAGAACATACTACTGAGCCCAAGCTCGATTTCAATGGCTGCCTCACTACCCTTCTGGATCCTTCCCTCTAATATCTCACCTGCCTCAAGATGACTGGGTGTTTGTGTTGTCCTCATCATTTCATCATCATTCACGAAAGTGGCGAGATTGGACTGAGCAAAGGTTGGGAATTTGTATGGGCACTGATAACTGTGCAGTTGAGCGCCCCACAAACCAACATCATTATCCTCACCCTCTAAATCAGGTTCTTTGAATTAGATAAACGCATGTTCTCCTTGCAACACGTTTCCATCCTATAATCTTTTTGTCTCATGCCCACTTCCACCTGCTCCCCCTCCAGGACCCTATCTTCACTCATCCTGCATAGACATCCTTTTCCCTGCAGTATTCCCTTCCTCTATAGTAAAAGTAAAGTTCTTTATCTTGTTTATGTGGATAGTAACAACTCATCACCTCTACAACTCAGTGAGTTATTACCATTATTCCTTAAATTATTTATGATCAAAAACTGAATAAATCATTAATTTTAAACATCTCTGTTAGGAAAAGAAATTAAATATGTAATTACTTATCTTAATTTTACCACATTTTTAACTGATTTGAGAGGGTTGCACTAAAGGCATGTTGGTTTATAAGGATAAAAATTAGGTGTTGTAGGTACTCAAAAATTTCATTTGCCAAAACAGGTCTGTAAAGTATCTTTTTGCATTTAAATGCATTTAAAACTGCCCAATGCCATAACCACTTCTTTTTCACTTTCTACATTAATTTACTTCCTTTCCATATTCTTCTATGCGCTCTTCTTGATTTTGTATCATGCAACAATAATTTATCTGCTTACACTCCATGCTCCATATTTATTGCTTTCATGCAGTTCACACCAAACTGAATTCTTATTTGTTCTGAAACATATTTCCTGTTTGTACACCATCACTGAAACATTAAACTTCATCATAAATTCAGATTGTAAGTGTGTTTCGTCACACAAAAGTGTTTCTTGGAACCTACCCCACACGCATTAGTTAAAGATCTGATTTGGGTTTTGGGTACTGCTAAGAAAATTCATCAATAAGTTTTCATTTGAATCATCTCTGAAGATAAGTTTGATGGTCTCTATTTCTATTTGCAGAAAAAGCCTGTGCATGGTTCTTCTCTGCCAGCAGTTATTGAAGCACACTTTGCCATGTATCAGTTGCCGTGATGATGTTTGTTAATGATGAAGCAACAAATTCTAGGCATCTTATGTGCTAACATGCCACAATGCAACAAAACAAAACTTGATTGGAAATACACAAAGCTACAGTGCAAAGCTTTCATAACAGTGAATGAGTGCAGCCCTATACAAGAAGAGTGGAAAACAGTATTGATACTGAAAATTCTTTATTTTAGACTTGAAAATATATGCAAACATCATTTTAATTTCAACAGGGGAATGACATTTGATGGAAGAATGTTGAGCAAAGATCAGTTAACATTTCTTAAATTACATCAAACATATAAATTTCTTATATCAAGCTCTTCCAGAAGGCATCCAGCATACATTAATAATTTGTTTTTTAAATGACTGTTTTTATCAGTTTTGGCATCATATCCCCTGAAGATAAACTCAGAGAAGGTTCCATTTAAAAGACCACAACAATTTACCTGCACCATCCCTGTCCAGTTTGAGTTCGGGCTGCATCTCCTATGACCATCAAAGTGTTAAGCCCCAGTCCCACTTCTTTCTTTATGTTACCCAGGCCCAATTTGAATTTTTATGTATCTTTAGATGACATCCAAATCATTTTCATTATTAGATTTACGTACAGTAACCTATTTTCCTCCTATTTGATGTCCTCTAATGTACTATTGCAAAGAACAATCTCTTAAGTCTTGACCAAAGCAATGAAATGTGTCTCACCAACACATTTTTACATTATTTCCAGTTTTAGTTCCATACTGATTATTTCTGTTTTCCTTATATTAACATCATCTTTAGTTACAGATTATTGTAGTCACTTTGAACTGGTTTAAGTCGATAAGCAGTTTTGCTAAAAATTCAGAAAATATACTGAAGCCACACTCAGGTGAGAATTATCAGCCGTAAGAAACATACAGTGAAAGAGATATCACAAATTTTCTCATCTCTCTGCCAATACTGTCGTAATGTCACCATGTTAGATATAAACTGTTTCATGTTACTTATATTTGATGTGCATTATTGTTGTTACTGTTTGAGGAAAAATGTAAACCAGACATTTAATCTCTTGTTGCACAGTTTTGTTACAGAAATGTATTGTGCCATCTTGATTGCTGCCATAATTTTGCTTTCATCTCCAGTAATAAATGCTGAGAAAGGAGATGAGGATGATAACTGGGTTGATCCATTCTATATAGACAGGTAAAGTCACAGAATAATAAACTGATTACGTGACTTTCATAGTTGTATCCATTTTATGACTAAAAGGAAAATTTTGTGTCTGAAATAAGGAAAGTATTTTAAGATGTAAGCAGTTACTTTCTTGAGAACTGAGGAAGTAAGAAAGGTAATAGAGGGAACAGCCCAATGATAATATTTGTGCAAGTGTAATGCATACATTCTTAACCTTTCTCCGTCAAAATAACTATGGTCCATGTAGTACAAGGTGCTGTCCAGAAGTTCCCAAATTTTTTTTTTTTTTTTTTTTTTTCAGTTAAACCAGTAAAAGTAATATGTAGCACTTCGTGTATCATTTGAAATAAAATACCGAATGAAGATAATTATTGTTGGTGAGTGCTTTTGTGTTGATGATTTCTCTATATGTTGATTATTCATGATTTATGTTAGAGATTAGTATAGCCATTCTCCATTTGGTTTTAAATTAGGGAAAATTACATTAGAATCATATCAGATGATAAAGCATGTTGGTGTGTCTGAGTCAACTGCTTGAAAATTACCTCAATGTTAGTTAATAATGTTGATTTTTCAACAAGACCATTAATAATCTTGGCTGCAGAAAATATCAGTGCTGCCAACTTGTAATCCATTCTGCAGCCTCTTGTAATATTGTACAACAGATGCCAGAGATTTGTGCCTAACAGACTCTATGTGAAATAGGTTATAATGATGTGTATCTTCATATTTTCACAACTCAATGATTGTTCCATAAAATTTTGGGCATGCAACCCATGAATTTCAGTTCTTCTAATGATATTTCATCTGTATACTGTCCAGCCATCTTCAGAGTGAGCCTAGGTGACTCATTCTGAATATGGCAGGACAGTATATAGCCGAAATATCAAAAGAAGAAGTGAAATTCATGCAGCTACACACCCAAAATTTTATGAAACAGGTTACAGTGATGTATCTATCGTCAGTCAACAAAGACAACTTTACATGAAAATCTACTGCAATCATAGGCATCTGTCAATGCTGTGTGGAGTGGCTGTGCGGTTATAGGTCACTGATAGCGAGGTCCCTCCCGCCGGAGGTTTGAGTCCTCCCTCGGGCATGGGTGTGTGTGTTGGTCTTAGCATAAGTTAAAGTTAGTTTAAGTAGTGTGTAAGTCTAGGGACCGATGGCCTCAGCAGTTTGGTCCCTTAGGAATTCACACACAGCTGAACATATGAACATTTTTCAAGTTAAACATTGTCCCTAAGTGGCACTAGGGCATAAACTTTAGGAATCTCAGCTAGACATTATTGAGTTGACACTTCATGGGTACATTACTAAGCTGGGAGCCGTTCAGCTTTCCCAGTTCTGTATATTACTTTCTGTACACACTTCAGCAACCATTATTAGACATGGTGGTGATATATTGTGCATTTCAGAGAATGGGGATCAAGCAGTCTCACACTAACTTGCATAACCCTATTTGTTATGGTTTATTCAGATATGTCAGACTGTACGTTTCTGTAGGGCCCCAGAGCCAAAGGCCTTGCCACATTGGATTTGAAGTCACCAGTGGCATGGGGATGCTGGAGTGGAAGCTGCAGGGCGGGGCACATGGCAGCTCAAGGCTGCAGAGAGACTGCGGCAACCTGTAAACATGTTATTTTTCTTTGCCTCAGGTGATATGGGTGTCTGTTGTCCTGCTCAAATGGTTCAAATGGCTCTGAGCACTATGGGACTTAACAGCTATGGTCA